>NW_016805647.1:873196-1044454 GCF_001698545.2 Rhinopithecus bieti
TCCGTCTCAAAAAAAATAGTAATAATAATAATAACTGTAGAGACTGGGCATGTACAACAAAAACCAAAAAGGGGTTCTTGCCTCCTCTCAAGCCCTGTGTTCTGGCAGTGCAGAGGAAGGTTACTGCTTGCCCATTTGCACGGTCTAGGTCATTTATATAAATTAGTCTGCATTTATTATTGAGCCTCCTAGTGGGAGCAAAACCCAGAGTTAGGTACTCACAGAACTCAGTCCTGAGGGGCATCTGTGGGGACTTATGTGTGCAGAAGAAAGAACTGCAGTGCCAGGCACCATAAGCTGAAGGCCAAGCAAGCAGGCAGATGATTAGTGCCTTGGGACTCAGAGAAGGGAAGCAGGTGGAGACTTAGATTTGGAGTGAAGGTTCAGGAAGGCTTCCTGAAAGAGGTGAATTCTGAGCCAGTCCTTGGAGCATGGCAGCATCCAGATAGAGAAAGGGACTGGGAGAATAGAGCAGAAGTTCCAAGGTTATGTGGTCCATCTTTGCCTGGGATGTATCATGTGACCTCCTGAACCCCAATAGCCCCAAACACCTGCCCTTCCATTCTTCTTAAGTGGTATGGTCTAGTTGTGTTTCACACACATGCCAATACTTCCATTCCCACACCACTGGCAGACATCACTAATCAACTACAGAACACCACTCCCACCATACACACACACACACACACACACATACACACACACACACAATCCCTTATGCTCCTCAAAGCAGAAAGCTATTATCAATCTATTGAGATTAGTACTTGAGATGAAACCATTTTGCTGACTCAGGTTCAGTTGAAACAAAGCACCAGAAGCTTTGCTTCTTTATCTACAAATTGCGTGCCTTTTGGTAAATGTCTTAACCTCTCTGGAAGTCAGCCTCCTGCCCAGGCAGGGGAAGATGAATTCTTACTTAGGGGAATGCTGGAAGACTCAAATGAGATCATGTGTGCAAGACCCTAACCAAGTGCAGAATACAGAAGAGATGATGGTGATGGTGGTGCTGCAACCAGGCATCAGAAACCACATGCAAATGCAGCCATTAGGGCCCCATTTGCAGCTTTTTGGAGAAAGAACAATCAGTTAAGGAGTGAGAGTAAAACACAGACCCTCAGGGCTGTCAGTCCATGGAAACAAGGGCTCAAAATCTGGCCTCAGAGTTAGTGGAAGGGCGCCCCAATTATGTGCTCAGAGAAGGAACCCAGGACTTGAGCTCTCCTTGACAGGCAGGAAGAGCTGTCGGAACGGTGGGCAACTGTGGTTTAAGAGACAGATGTTTCTGGTTGATGACCGATGGATAATTGAGAGCCCAATTAGTTTACTGATCCAGATCCTCACTTACCTCCTATCTGTCTAGAGGATTATTTGGGTGGTGGTGATGGTGATGGCAGTGACAGTGATGGCGGGTGGTGGTGGCGGTGATGGTACTGATGATGGTGGTGGTGGTGGTGGTGATAGTGATGATAGTAATGATAGTAGTGGTAATGGTGGTGGTGATGGTGGTGGAGATGGCGGTGACGGTAGTGGTGGTGGTGAAGTATGCAAGTTATAGCATTGTGTCTCTGCTCTCTTTCCTGTCCCCCAACCCTCTGCCCACCCCCACCACTGTGGAACTCTTGGTCTTGACCACGGAACTCAGTAGTCAGATCTCATCTTAGGGGCTACTCTTCTGGTTTGAAGTGTGGGGCACCCCCACCCCTCGCCCAGAAGGACCCTTGTCAATCCTCCAAGGCTCCACTAGTATGTGGCATCTGCAGAAACTGAATACAGAGAGGCAGAATGTGATCCAAGGTCACCCAGCATACTAGTGGCAGAGCCAAACCTGCCACTCAGGGCAGGTCTTTTCCCTGCCAGGCAACCCATAGCCCCCAGGTTCGGGCTCAGCCCAGTGTCTGGACTGTGGCCAATGGCCAATGAATCCACAGGAGGCTTTGCACTCATGACTGAGCTCTTGAGTTGAAAGAGCTGCTTGGTCGTGCTCTTTCCCCCACAGTAGCTGTGAAGGCAGAACCACCTGAAACATTTGTTCCTGTAAACCTCATTACAAAGGCCGTTTTTCTCTTTTCTCTTTTCTTAAAACTGTTGCTTTGTTAAGGTCATTTCTGAAATGGGGAGGGAAACCCTGTTTATCTTTCCTGCACACTTCACCCCCATCAGGAAATGAAGGGTCTTGCTTTCCTCGAGTGCTCCGTTCCTGACATTAGCTAGCCGCTGATAGGCAGGTCTGTGGATATATTAACTTGGGCCTTTCCGAGACTTTATTAGGCTCTAGGACAATGTCTGGAAACAGATGTTTGCTCAGAGGTGGAGCAGGAGTAGGGGGCATAGAGCCAAAAGCAAGTCCCAGCCCCCGAGGGAACAGGGCAGATGTGCTGAGGGCTCTGGTAGAGCACAAGGCAGTGGGCTGGGGTGGGAACTTTGTGAGTATGAAGGAATGACTCCAGCTCCTGGCTGGGCACAGGCAGCTATTTGCCAAGTGGCCTGGCCATCACAGCACAGCCTTGTTAGCTTCCAAGGACTCTGGGTCTGTTCAGGGCTTAGGGCCAGTGCTGAAGAGGTGTCAGATGCTGTCCCTACAGCTTCTCTCTTTGCTCCCATCCTGTGGCCAAGGACTAGAAGTCTAGCTCCTTGAACCAGTCAACTTTATTGTTTCCAGAGACAGCAAATTCCTGCAGGGCTGGAGATTTCATCAAACTCAAATTTGATGTAGTTCACATGTGAAGCTCAAGGCTGGACACATTATAGTTCCCAGAAAAAGAGTGATGATGGTGGCGATGGTGGCGGTGGTGGTGGTGATAGTGGTGGTGATGATGGTGGTGATAGTGGTGGTGATGGTGATGGCAGTAGTGGTGATAATGGTGGTGGTGGTAGTGGTGGTGATGCAGTGGTGGTGGTGATGGCGGGTGGTGGCGATGGCGGGTGGTGGTGATGGTGATGGCAGTGGCAGTGATGGAGGGTGGTGGCGGCAGTGATGCCAGTGATGGTGGTGGTGGTGGTGATAGTGATGATAGTAATGATAGCAGTGGTAATGGTGGTGGTGATGGCAGTAGTGGAGATAATGGTGGTGGTGATGGTGGTAGTGGTGGTGATGGTGGTGGAGATGGTGGTGACAGTAGTGGTGGTGGTGATAGTGATGATGATGGTAATGGTGGTAGTGGTGATGGTGTTGATAGCAGTGATGGCAATAGTGGAGATAATGGTGCTGGTGGTGGTGGTGGTGATGGTGATAGTGGTGATAATGGTGATGGTGGTGATGGCAGTGGCAGTGAGGGTGGTGATGGTGGTAATGGAGGTGGTACTGGTGGTGCTGGTGATGGTGATGAATGGGATGTATGTTAACATAAAGTAGAGTACTCACCTGTTCACCAAGTTTCCCCCAGTTACCATGTTTTTACTAGGCACACGACCAAGCAGGGTCAATCACAGAACCACACATTTCTAGCCACTATGATTGGCCCAAAGGATGACTAAGTGAAACCAATCAGGGGCTTCCATTAGGATTTTTCAATCAGAGCTTGGGAGATAGAAATTCATTTGCTTTTGAGTCACTATGCAGCTGCGTATAAATCCATGAAGCTCACGTAGACAGGAGTTTGTCTGCAGAAGAGAATAACATGGACTCTGGAGAGAAGTGTAGTTGAGAGATGGAGAAAATGAAAGCTTTCTGTTGGTATTTGAGTCCCTTGGGCACACATCCCTCATACAGTCTCACCCTTTCTAGTTTAGATATGTGAACCACAATCCTTTCCATCTCTTTTCTTAAGTCAGTCAACTTGAATTTCTGTCACTTACTACCAAAGGGTTCTGTCTGGCCCTGAGCATAGGTGATCTTGAAAGTGCAAAGATGATCATGTGAGAGAGATCCTGACAGTGACAATGGCTGAAAGGAAGATGAAAATGGTGAAGACAATATCAGTGATGGAGGTGGTTGTGGGATGGGATGGTGTTGCTGCTAAAAGAAGTGATGGTAATCATGGTTTAGATTAGATGGCGGCATTGATGGATGACATTGGTGATGATGTCACGTTGGTGGTGTGATTGGTAGTGAGGATCATGAAGATGCCAAGGCTTTGCCAGCCTAGAAACACAGGCCCAAACAACCCAAGAAAGGACCATCTAGAAAGGGCAGGGTGTTGGGGGTGCAGAGAGAGAGAACAAAGTCTTCCAAAATGGCAGGTGCCATTCTTTTTTAAGCTGGGTAGCTCCTAGCTAAACCTGGACCTGGAGGGGTAGAAGGACCACAGGTGGTCTCCCATAGAGCTTCAGAATTATACTGAAACCTTCTGGAACAGAGAGACTTGGGGTCCCTAACCCCATCGGGTCCTTTTGAGAATTCCAAGTGCCTCTAGTCAAGAGGAGTAGCCAGGTTCAAACAACAAGCAAGATGAACTTGGGGATAGGGGCTGCATTTTTGGTCAGTAGAAGAACGACCATAAAAAAGCACTGTGTCTTATGTCTGACCATTTATACTTCAGCTGTGTATATCTGTGAACATTTGTTCACCATGGTCTACTTGGTGAAAATGAGTCATTTTGGAGAATAATAATAACTAATTTTTGTTAAGCATTACTGTGGACTGTTCTAAGTGCTTTATTATACACATCATCTCGCAAGATGAAATCTCCACAAGAGTAGGTATTTCTATTTCTCCATTTAACAGATGAGAAAACCCAGATACAGAGAAGTTATGTAACTCACCCAAGGTTACACTGTTAGGAAGGGAAGGTGGGAAGCAAAGTGGCCTGGGCCCTGGATCCCACCTCCAAGTCACCACAGTTAGGGGAAACTGCCTCCCCCACCCTCACAGCAAGGCTTTTGATCCAACCCCTTGCTCAGGGGCCTCCTTTTATCCCCTGCTACCCAAGAGAGCATTTTCCATAGGAAGGCCTGCGGCCAAGAGGGAGGAAGTAAACTTCTGTGCATCCCACCAAAGAAGCTAGGGGGTGGACTGGTCCTAGCATCCCCCGTGTGGAGAGAAGAAAGGCCTCTGCCTCTTCCTTGGGGTTTGGTCTGTCCTCCCACACAGTGGGCTCGTGCTGACAGTAGTGACCACAGAGGTCCAAGATTCTGCCACAATAGAAGATTATAGTTGTGACTTTGCAGTCAGTCAAGCCTGTGCGTAATTCTTGCTTTACCAGCATGGACTGGTAACTACTTCTCTGAGACTGGATTTTCTCACCTGTAAAATAGAGACAATGAAAGCTATTTCCTTGGGCTATTATGAATACTTCGCACAATATTCAATTTGCAAAGCTCCTAGCCCAGTGCCTGGTGGAGGGTAAGTGCCTGATAAATGTCAGTCACCATTATTGTAGTAATATTTTAATTATCCAGAATTCACCTCTCCTCTTGATCATTCTCCTTCACATCCACGAGCAAGATTTCTGTTCTGCTTAAAGGAAAGAGGCCTAGGAGGGAAGCATCAAATGGTAAAAGAAACCCAGACCCAACTTTCACAGCAGGAGGTGTCAGTCTTGGCCCTTGAGCCGTCTCCCTCCCCAGAGGTTATATATCCCTGTGGCTGGATTTTTAAAAATAAACACATGCCATTTCCACAATGGAAAGTTTTCTTTAAAAAAAAAAAGGAAAGAAAGTAAAACATTGCCCTGTCGTCTCCCTTGGCCAAAGAGAATTACAAAAGATAAATTAAGCCTTTTACACAGACGCACCCGGTTCCAGGTCTGGGGCTCCACCCTGTCACGGTTCTGGCTTTGTTGGAGGCTCCTGCAGCCCCTGGAGACCCCTTCCCCAGTGCCCCTGGGAGGCCCATGGGGGATCCACTATGGGAATATTGTCTTCTGTTGGAGGGGGGGTGTCCCAACTCCCCGATTTTAGGGCTTTTTCTTTTCAGTGGTGCCCTCTTCAGGCAACCAGAGCCACTGCACTTGCTAACCCTATCCATTTCCGTAGTGCCCAACACATTGTGCATAGACTCCACAGCCTCCCTACAAAGAGGCCCCATTCAGGAGAAAATACCTGTTTAAGATCAACCAGCAAGTAAATGGCAGAACCGGGACGAGAGGGAGGGTCCCATTTTTTGGCCTAGGAACTTTCTTCCATATCTGCCACCCTCTTCCCCATTGAAGAACACGCTCAGAAACACTGACATCAACTTGGTGGTCTGGGGTGCGATGGGGAAAGCTCTGAACTTGCAGTCGGAAGCTCTGTCCGCTTGCTGTTTGCCCTCTTGTAACTCCACGGTTCTGAGTGTCTCAAGTCTCATTGGCAAAATGGGAATAATGAGGTCTACCTTGTGGGGTTGTTGGGAGCCTGAATGGCCTAGAATGTAGGAAGGACTCCATACATAGTTTTAAATTCAAATGCACAAAGTCATCATTGTGTTTCATGGAAGGATGTGGGTCTTTTAATTACATGATTAATTTACTTGGCTTTTTGGAATTTTCCAGTTTTTTTTTTTTTTTCAGTGAGCATACATTGTTTCTCTAATAATAGAAAGTTCTTTTAATTTTAATAAAAACATAAACAAGCCCAGCATGGGGGCTCGCACCTGTAATCCCAGCACTGTGGGAGGACAAGGCAGGCGGATCGTCTGAGGTCGGGAGTTCGAGACCAGCCTGGCCAGCATGGTGAAACCCCGTCTCTATTAAAAATACAAAAATTAGCTGGGTGTGGTGGCAGGCACCTGTAGTCCCAGCTACTCAGGAAGCTGAGGCAGGAGAATTGCTTGAACCAGGGAGGCGGAGGTTGCAGTGAGCCGAGGTCATGCCATTGCACTCTGGGCAACAGAGTGAGACTCCGTCTCAAAAACAAAAAAACAAAACAAAACAAATCCCAAAAAACTTAAACAAGAGGGTCTATGCTTCTCAACTCCTTCTTTAGCACTATTCCCATCAGTGCAGGAAAAGAAGTGATTGGGATCCAGTCTGTCATATCAGGCTTCACACACACCACCTGCCTCACCTGGTGCCATGGCTTGGGCTCTTGAGGAGGTGGACCCTGGGACAGAGATTTGCATGCAGGGGATATACTGGGGAACATGGGAAGGCCTGGACAGAGGATGAAGGTTAATTGTAGTGCGGTAGCAAGAGAGGTCTCAGCCAACCCTGAGGGGAGCTTGTAGCTGGGATGCCCTTCAGAGTTGGCCTGGATTGAGCCCAACTCTGGCTCTCTGTGTAAACACTGGCTATCTGTGTCTACACCCCAGCACGAGTCCTAAGGTGCAGGCTAACCCAGGGGGGAGCGTGGTCTTGTCAGCTGATCCCTTAAACTATGTATGAACCATCAGCAGCTGTCACCCTACCCCAGAGGGACTCTGGGTGGTACATTCCAGCACCCACTATACTGAGATTCAAGCTGGCCCTGCAGGAGGCAGCAGGAGCAGAAGCTGACTCTTGACAAAAAGGCGCCTGTCCCTGCCTGGGCTCTCAGACCCACGTGCACACACCTGACTACTTGCCATCACATAGGTGGCCACAGAAACCAGGAAACTTAGAAATGAGGCATTTTACCAGCTGCATCTAAGCTCTTCCCTTTCCCACTTTCCCCATCAGAGCCCAGACACTTCATCCACAGGGCACCTGGGGATGCAGGCACACAGCTGCCCACCTGAGGAAGTCTAACCCTCTTGCCACAGGACCTTAAAAGAGTGCTGTATGTTGAGCATCTTCTCAAATGCTCAGGAGCACTGGATCTCAAAAGGAAAGTCTGCCTCTCCACACCTGTGGCTCCTCCCAGGAACTCTGTGGGGAGTAGCCCTCCACCTTCTATCTGTCACACCTGGGGCAGGCATCTCTCTATACAGCTATTTTCACGGGCTGCCTAGATTTGGAAGCAGCTCACTAGTATACTGAGTGAATCAGTTAGAATGCTTTGGGTTGCAAGTAATAGAAAGCCTGCCCCAAACTAGTTGCTGAATTGGATTTTTTGTTTTATTTTGTTTTTAGAGATGGGGTCTCACTGTGTTGCCCAGGTTTGACAAACTCCTAGGTTCAAGTGATTCTCCCACATAACTCTCTCAAGTATCTGAAACTATATGCCTGTACCACCTAGGACTTCAGCCTGGCTTGCTGAATTTGACCTTGGGAGGTATTGCCTGGAGCTGCTGACAGCCATCTTACCCCAACTTGAAGCCTGAAAATGAAGACAACTGGAAGACAGTAGGGCTGAGAAATGGACCAAGACTGCTCCCTAGTGACAATTTGAAATCCTGGAACAAGTTGCACCTCAAGCTAGAGCTATGTTGGGCTTTTTGGGAGTATGGTTCAATGAATTCTCTTTTGGCTCAAGCCTGATGAGTTGGGTTTTCAGCCACTGGCAACCCAGAGAGTCCTAACAATAGGACGGGCAGTTGACTTACCTCCACCCCCACCTTGCCTGACCTAAAAACTCCTGATGTGTTTTGTGCCAAGCTCAGGCTTTCAGCAAGAAAGCTGTTTCCCTGCCAAATGCTTCTGCTTGGGGGTGCTGAAACATGGGGACTGTTAAGAAGAAAAAACCAGTTGTCCATAATGGGTCAAAGTCATACGGTCAGGTGATCTCTTCCACCTAGGTAGGAACATGGTCATTACTGTGAAATGCTGGAGAAGGAGGTGCTCCAAAGGGAGGCAGAAGAGAATGGCAGGCAAGGTCCCCGCTTATGAGAGCATCAGCAGGGAGCTATGCATGGGTTACTCCCTGGGGAAACTGGGCCTGGCTGTTGGGAATGTTTCCCAGGAGAAGGCACGGCTCTGCTGCACATTCCCACTCAGGTCCTTCCTCAAATGGCTAAATAAACCAAAGGGCTTTGCTACGTATTTTTCATTCCACATACTATTTGCTCTGCCTGCCTGCCTGCCCCAATTTGCTGGCTGCCCCAGCCAGCCAAGTTTAACCCAACAGAGAAGTTCTTCCTACAGAATTCAAATTAATCCCATAACTCAAGGACCACATGTCAACTGTTCCACTGTGTAGCTTTGTGCCCAATTCAGCAGATACTTCTGAACATCTTCAGTCAGGCCCAGGTTTGATCAGGCCCTCCGTGAGCAATGGTGTGAATTAGATGCAGCTCCTGTTTCTCAAGGAGCTCAGAGTCGGGGGAGGTAGGATGTGAAAGAAATGAACTATTACACAAGGTGGAGAGAAGTAAGGGCAAGTGGGAATTGGGGTTGGAGCCCTGTGTTTTCAGAATTTTGGGGAAGGGGGTATGTGGGGAGGTAGGGTTGGCAGGATTCATGGTGAGGGGTGGCTTTGGGGCTTACCCTTCAAGGGTGAGAGTTTCACTCTGGGGAGAGGATGCGAGATTTCTGGGCTGAGGGGCAATGGGAGCTGAGACACAGAATGATCCAAGGCCACATGTTTATCCCTTCTTCCGTCTTCCTCTGGCCATGTTTCCACCACTGGGTTTCTGCCTCTAAAACTCAAAGGGGACTGTGAAAACATCATACTCAGGGGGTGAAGGGTTGAAACTGAGCCTTCATGGGTCACATTATGGCCCTTCTCTCTAAATTAAGTTCTTGTGTTTTTGGTTAGGACTCTTCTTTCTTTGAGCCAATCTGACAAGCTCAAAGTGAAGCCAAGAATTACATATCTTTATAGTAGCATGATTTACAATCCTCTGGGTATATACCCAGTAATGGGATTGCTGGGTCAAATGGTATTTCTAGTTCTAGATCCTTGAGGAATCGCCACACTATTTTCCACAATGGTTGAACTAGTTTACACTCCCACCAACAGTGTAAAAGTGTTCTTATTTCTCCACATCCTCTCCAGCACCTGTTGTTTCCTGACTTTTTAATGATCACCATTTTAACTGGTGTGAGATAGCATCTCATTATGGTTTTGATTTGCATTTCTCTGATGGCCAGTGATGATGAGCATTTTTTCATGTGCCTGTTGGCTGCATAAATGTCTTCTTTTGAGAAGTATCTGTTCATATCCTTTGCCCACTTGTTAATGGGGTTGTTTGATTTTTTCTTGTAAATTTGTTTAAGTTCTTTGTAGATTCTGGATATTATCCCTTTGTCAGAGGGATAGATTGCAAAAATTTTCTCCCATTCTGTAGGTTGCTTATTCACTCTGATGGTAGTTTCTTTTGCTGTGCAGAAGCTCTTTAGTTTAATTAGATCCCATTAGTCTATTTTGGCTTTTGTTACCTTTGCTTTTGGTGTGTTAGTCATGAAGTCCTTGCCCATGCCTATGTCCTGAAAGGTATTGCCTAGGTTTTCTTCTGGGGTTTTTATGATTTTAGGTCTAAAATTTAAGTCTTTAATCCATCTCGAATTAATTTTTATATAAGATGTAAGGAAGGGATCCAGTTTCAGCTTTCTACATATGGCTAGCCAGTTTTCCCAGCACCATTTATTAAACAGGGAATCCTTTCCCCATTTCTTGTTTTTGTCAGGTTTGTCAAAGATCAGATGGTTGTCGATGTGTGGTATTATTTCTGAGGGCTCTGTTCTGTTCCATTGGTCTATATCTCTGTTCTGATACCAGTACCATGCTGTTTTGATTACTGTAGCCTTGTAGTATAGTTTGAAGTCAGGTAGCGTGATGCCTCCAGCTTTGTTCTTTTGGCTTAGGATTGTCTTGGCAATACGGGTTCTTTTTTGGTTCCATGTGAACTTTAAAGTAGTTTTTTTCCAAGTCGGTGAAGAAAGTCATTGATAGCTTGATGGGAATGGCATTAAATCTAGAAATGGCCTTGGGCAGTATGGCCATTTTAATGATATTGATTCTTGCTATCCATGAGCATGGAATGTTCTTCCATTTGCTTGTGTCCTCTTTTATTTCATTGATCAGTGGTTTGTAGTTCTCCTTGAAGAGGTCCTTCACATCCATTGTAAGTTGGATTCCTAGGTATTTTGTTCTCTTTGAAGCAATTGTGAATGGGAGTTCACTCATGATTTGGATCTCTGCTTGTCTGTTATTGGTGTATAGGAATGCTTGTGATTTTTGCACATTGATTTTGTATCCTGAGACTTTGCTGAAGTTGCCTATCAGCTTAAGGAGATTTTTGGCTGAGATGATGGGGTTTTCTAAGTATATAATCATGTCATCTGCAAACAGGGACAATTTGACTTCCTCTTTTCCTGATTGAATACTCTATTTCTTTCTCCTGCCTGATTGCCCTGGCCAGAACTTCCAACACTATGTTGAATAGAAGTGGTGAGAGAGGACATCCCTGTCTTGTGCCAGTTTTCAAAGGGAATGCTTCCAGTTTTGCCCATTCAGTATGATATTGGCTGTGGGTTTGTCATAAATAGCTCTTATTATATTTGAGATCAATACCTAGTTTATTGAGAGTTTTTAGTATGAAGGGCTGTTGAATTTTGTCAAAGGCCTTTTCTGCATCTATTGAGATAATCATGTGGTTTTCGTCTTTGATTCTGTTTATATGATGGATTACATTTATTGATTTGCATATGTTGAACCAGCCTTGCATCCCAGGGATGAAGTCAACTTGATCGTGGTGGATAAGCTTTTTGATGTGCTGCTGGATTCGGTTTGCCAGTATTTTATTGAGGATTTTTGCATCGATGTTCATCAGGGATATTGGTCTAAAATTCTTTTTTTGTTGTTGTGTCTCTGCCAGGCTTTGGTATCAGGATGATGCTGGCCTCATAAAATGAGTTAGGGAAGATTCCCTCTACTATAAAGATACATGCACATGTATGTTTATTGCGGCACTATTCACAATAGCAAAGACTTGGAACCAACCCAAATGTCCATCAATGATAGACTGGATTAAGAAAATGTGGCACGTATATACCATGGAATACTATGCAGCCATAAAAGAGGATGAGTTCATGTCCTTTGTAGGGACATGGATGAAGCTGGAAACCATCATTCTGAGCAAAATATTGCAAGGACAGGAAACCAAACACCGCATATTCTCACTCACAGGTGGGAACTGAGCAATGAGAACACTTGGACACAGGGTAGGGAACATCACACACTGGGGCCTGTCGTGGGGTGGGGGGTGGGGGGAGGGATAGCATTAGGAGGAATACCTAACATAAATGACGAGTTAATGGGTGTAGCACACCAACATGGCACATGTATACATGTGTAACAAGCCTGCACGTTGTGCACATGTACCCTAGAACTTAAAGTACAGCAATACAATTAAAAAATAAATAAATAAAAAATAAAGTCTATTAAAAAAAGAATTATGTATCTTGAAGCATCATGGTGGTTTCTGAACCAGCCTGGTATGTGAAAACCTGCTGGCAAATATTGCAGCTACTAAGTCTACCTGTCACAAATTGGCCATGTTGGATGACATTAGACACAAGCTGTGATCGTTGCCATCTCCACATTGTAGGTGGTTAGGTTTTGAGCACAAAGGATTTGAGAAGAGGGGCGAAATAAACCTGTTTCCAAAAGAGGTGATGATGGTGGGGACATAGGGGCATGGGCTAAGTGAAGGTATGGTCTAAAAAGGAGAGAGGTAGGTAAAGAGGTGAAGCAGATATAGGAACTCTATATAAGAACATAGAAGTTGAATATTGTATTGAAGCTGGTAGCTCTGCTGTGTGACCTGGGACCACCACACAACTTCTCTGTTCTTTATTTAGGAAGGATAAAAACATTGGAAGCTCTGATAGTGGATGGTGATGAATTAGTGATCAAATACTGTGTAACAAATCCCCCAACACTTTGTGATTTAAAACAAAAAATAATCATTCATGATCTTTTACAGTTTCTATGCATCAGAAATTATTTGTGACTTGGCTGAAGTTCTAGCTTGGGTCTCATGTGAGGCTGCAGTCAGATGTCAGTCCAGGCTATATGTATCTAAAGGCTTGACTGGGGCTTGAGGATCCACTTCTAAGGTGGCTCAATGGCGTTTCACGGCAGGACTCAGTTCCCCTCCATGTGGGCTCTAAGGCTTCTTGAGTATCCTCAAGACATGGCTGCTGTCTACCCCCAATGCAAGGTATCCAAGAGACCAAGATGGAGGCTGCAATATCTTTTATGGTCTGCCCTTGGATACCACACACTCTCACTTCTGCTGCGTTCCATTGGTCACAGAGGTCAGTCCTGATTTAATGTGGGAGGGGACTACCAAAGGCATGAATATCAGAACATGAAGATCACTGGAGGCTAACTACCACAGTGCTCCCTCTAGCTGCAATGATGCAAGATCCTCCTACGTGCAAAATACACTCACCCCTTCCTAAGCTCCTCAAAAGCCCCATCCCATTATAGCATCAACTCAAAGTCCACAATCTCATCATCTACAGCAGGTCCAGGTATGGATAAGGCTGCTCAGGGGCAATTCTGCAAAAACAATTCATTTGATGGTGAAAGGTACTGGGGAGCCAGGAGGGATCTGGAATAGGGTGGAGTGGGAAGCAAAGGATAGGGGATTATATGCAGCATAGCGTGATAGGGCAGAGAATTCACTCTCCATGTACGAGTCTGAGAGGTGAGGCATCTCAACGTGGCCAGGGAGAAGGGAGCTTGAGGGACTGAAAAATGGGGTACTTCAGACATTCCCAGAGCCTCTCAACTCAGTCATCACTGAAATACAGAAAGATCTACTTTGTGTCTCCAAATCAATTTTCAATTAACTCTTTATTTCAAGTCCTAGATAAAGTCAATTCCTTTATCCAGAGGATAAAGAGGCTTGACTCCCACGTGTCCCCTGTCTTTCCATCCCAGCACCCCTGACCTCTGAGCTTTCTCTCCTCCCTGCTCAGATGGCCCCAGCCTAAGCCTCTTACCCTCAGTTTCTGGAGACAGTGTGAACAGAACTTCCACCACTGTGGAAGGCCAGGCACTCTCACTAGCCTCTGTCCTCCAACCCACTCTGCCAAGGCTGACTCCTGGCTTCTGTTTCTCTTCTCATTCCTTGGCTGTGACCCACATACCCTCTAAATTTGTGAGGTCTCTACCTGCTTTCCCGCCAGCCAAGGTGCTCATTGTGCAAGGGTGAGGGGGGTGGAATGATGGGAACAACATAGTGCAGTTATGAATTCCAGTTCACCAACTCACGAGTGAAGAAGCAGGACTGTCTCTATTCTTGCCACTCAATTTAGATTTTAAGGCCTTATTCTGCCACCATGGTAGGAACATAGTCACTGTCAATATGGAGTCTCTCTCCTTTTCCATGGTGGCATCTAACTTTCTGGAGGCTCAAGTGGCATCCAGGCACCTGGTCTTCAATGTCATTTGTGATGCCCATCACTGTGTCTGTCCTTGTTCATTGGTCCCTGCAGGTTGTCCCTTTGCAGGTTGTCCCTTTGCGGGCCCTTGCTGATCTGCTCTTCTTGTCTAGTCCCACACTGCTCTTATGAGCAATGGGGTCATTCTGTTCTTCAGGTCCATGCTAGTGTTTGGGAAAGCTCTGCAGGCTGACTAGGACTTTGCTGCTGGAACAGTCCATGAAACTATTTCTCTTGCCTGGGGTCTTACCACCTCCCTGTGCTCTCTGGATAATGGGACCCAGGTCTCGTCTCCTCTCAGGTCCTCCAGTTCTCTCTGGGACCCTCTTCTGGAAACCACTATTATCTATACTCTTGTGGCTCCTGACCTCTCTCAACTTCCCACTCCACCCCCAAGATGGGGGCTCCTTTACAAATCTGAGAGATGGAAGCATTGCCTCGCTCATGTTTTCTTCCAAATTTTGCTGGTATGGGGATTTTCTTCTGCCTCACTGGCCCAAGACTTTCCAACTCAAAGTCAAGAGACTCCTTGCTCTGCTTTCTGGGGTCACACCTCTTCTCTGAGACAATGAGCACAGGACAGAATTTGGGTGATGATGAGAAGGAAAGGGGCAAAGTGTGTAAAGGAGAAATACCAGAGGGGAAAAACATTGGTTAATATTTTCAAGCACTAACTTCTGTCAAGTTTCCCCTGAAACTCAGACAAGACCTGTGAAGTCCTGCTACCAGTCACAGACAGATCCAAAATGAGAATCTGGAGTCTCTTTCTGCACGTCCAAATACAGTCTTTGATCACCTATTTGACTTACACTTAGGAAGGGGTCTGGGCACAGAAATGCATTTGAGCACATGGTCTGAAATGAACCCCTCACTTGGGTAGGCTGTTGACAGCAAAGATGCCAAGGGAACCTGACGTCTGGACAGAGAATGATGAGAAGACCTTCAAGACCACCAGTCTGATCAAACCATCCTAGGACAGGAAGAATTTCAAATAAGTTTCCATCAATTATACATGAACACTGGGTGGCTGCGAATTGCCAGGCAAGCACTTTGGGGAGCTCGGAGGAAGGCAGGTAAGCCAGGTCATGGCTAAATCTTGAGGACCAATATTGCCCTGGAGGAAATCTGGGGGAGAAGGCAGTCTGGTGAGGGGTCAGGAAATCCTGTGAGATAAGGGAGGGTGGGAAAAATGGAACATTTATTATAGAGAAGAGACTAAGATCTCTGAAGGGCTTCCAGGTAGGACTTGCTCTAGGAATTCCTTGTAGGACCTTAGGAAATCAGAGAGTGAGACTTCACTACTGAAGGAAAAGCTTAAGGATTTGAAAATGTTTGGAAATGGAAAGACTTCCTTAAAGGTAGCAAGTTCACTGTCGGGGGATGATGATGCAGAGGATGGATGAACTACTGATGGTGAGACAGACCCTTGGATGGAACATCTCATGAGAACTCAGAGGTCTCTGCCTTGCTAAGATGTCATGATTCTTCACACCCACTGAGTTCTGATACCTCCACCTCATTCATTTCCATTCCGCTAACCCATACCTGTGATAACTCAGACAGGTGCTGTCTAAAGACATCACTGGTTGTGAAAAATGAGTTTGCTGAGAGATAGAAAGTATACATGAGATCACAAGGGAAGGGCTTGCCCTGCTTATGAGAACAGACTGTTTCTGAACCTTCCTTCATATGTAAGCAATCACCATGGTAATTGACATCATTGTTCACTCTCAACTCACTACAACCTTACCTCCTCCTCTTTCCAAGAAAATTGAGGTCATCAGGTATGAATTCTCAATTCCTAGGCATCCTCACCATCAGGTCTTGCCCCAACCAGACTCATCCTGCCTCCTTCCCTGCAGCCTCAGAGGATGAGGTGTCTCTCTGTTCAAAGCCAACCAGCCCACCTGTGTCTTTGACCTCCAATTCTCCTGCCTCCTCCAAGAGGCTACCTAATCAGTCATCCTTCCCTCTCCTGGATCTTTCAAGACTGGACTCTCCCAGTCCACTGGCTGCTTCCCCTCTACCTAAAAATATACTCAAGCTCTCACATCCAAAAAATGAAATCTTCCCCTGTCTTCCTCTAGTTTTTATCCAAATATCCCTTCTCCCCTTCTCATCCAGCCCTCTTTAAAAAGTATTGTTGACCCTTGAACCATGTGGTGCCTAGGAGTGCTTACCTGCTGTGCAGTCAAAAATATGCGTATAACTTTTGACTTCCCCTAAATTTAACCACTAATAGGCTACTATTGCCCAGAAGCTCTACCTAAAACATAAATTGTTGATGAACACATATTTTGTATGTCATATTTATTATATACTGTATCTTTACAACAAAGTAAGCTAGAGAGAAGAAAATGTTAAGAAAATCATAAAAATGAGAAAACATATTTACTATTCATTAAGTGGAAGAGGATCATCATAAACGTCTTCATCCTTACCATCTTCACTATGAGTAGGCTGGGGAGGAGTGGGTGGAGGAGGAAGGAAAAGCATGGGTCTTGCTTTCTAAAGGGTGGCAGAGGTGGAAGAAAATCTGCTTATAAGTGGACTCATGCAGTTCAAACCCATGTTGTTCAATGGTTGCCTGTAGTCTACACCTGCAGTTCTCCACTTGCCCAGCATTTACTCAAACCTCAGTCCACAGCAAAATGGTCAACTGGAGTTGCTCATAACTGCTCTGAATGTAATGACCCTGATTGACAAATCCAATGAGTATTTCTCAATGCTTAGCTGCTGGTTCTCACTGTTAATTTTAAAAATGCTTCTCTTCTGGAACTCTCCTCTCCATGGCCTGTGATAGCAGGCTCTTTAGGCTCACCTGAGGTCTCTCGCTGTCTTCTCTGTCTCCTTCAAGAGCTCTGTGGTAGCCAACTTCCAAGATGGTCCCCAAAGATGCCCACCTCATGGAGTTCACCTTACATAGCCACCTCCCCCATTGTACCAGTTGGACAATGTGACCAATAGAATCTGACTGAAGTGATGGTATGTCATGTCCAAGATTAGCTTATAAAAGACAGTGCAGTTTCCACTTGGTCTTTCTCTCGTTCTGTCTCATGGATCACTTACTCTGGGAGAAGTCAGCTGCTGTATATTGAGAACACTCAGACTTTCAAGTGTCTCGAGAGGCCCACTTGGCATGGAACTGAGTCTTCTAGCCAATAGCCAGTGAGGAATGAAGGACTCCAATTAGCAGCCATATGAGTGAGCCCTCTTGGAAGTGGAGTCTCCCCCAGTTGAGATGACTGCAGCCCTGTCCATCAGCTTGACAGCAGCCTCACAAGAGAGCTTGAGTCAGAATCATCCAGCTAAGCTGTGCCCAGATACCTAAACCTCAGAAATGGTGACAAAATAAATGCTTGTTGCTTTAAACTACTAACGTTTTGGGGCAACTTGTTACTAGGAGCTAGTAAGACTGCCTTTTCTTGACCCTATACATGAAGTTCCATGAATGTTGGTGAAATGTTGTTACACGATCTAATTTCCGCCAATGGGACCTGAGGAGTAGCCTGCCAGGTGTTATTGATTTGTTGTTGTTATTGTTGTTGTTGCTGTCAACAAGTTTATTGTCTTTATCTGAAAAATTCTCATAGAAAATTGGGTTAGCTCTCAGCAGTCTACTCGTGAACTCTGAAAAAGCTTGTCTTCTTTTGAGCTACCTGATCTTTCTTCTGAGCAAGGGATATGTTGGCGTAGTACCACCTCTTCTTTTTAACTTCTTTCTTGGGCTTCTTCTCCTAGGCTGGATTCTCTCGTATGAACTTTCTTATACATAGCAGCATGAACTTTCTTATACATCTCCTCCATGATGGCTGGGGTTACGCTGTTCTTTATGTATTGAGAGAACTATTCCTTGTGAGCATCTTCATCTTCCTCCATTAAGTAGCAAGAGTAATCTCCAACATTCTGGCCCATGATATGCTTCCGGTGTACTTCTGCATTAAATTCCTTGCTTTCAGAATCATAACCAGGGAATCATTTGGTACTGTGAGCGACAGACAAGCCTCCATCCACACCTCTCTTCAGGGCCCCCAAAACTTCATTGCCAGTGGTACTTCTAGCAAGGCCTGCATCCAAATAGCAGGTAAAGGCACCTGGCTGACCATCAATGCCTTCCACATTGTATTCATCTGCAGTCACCTCCACTTGGCGTTCACAGATCTTACCCATGCCAAACTGACTGAGAAGACTGTGGGCCAGCAGCAGGCCAGTACAATACGTTGCAGCATCATTTGTCAGGCCAATCTTCGCGCCATATTTTGGCAGTTCATGTGCATGTGCTGTGCAGGCTATCATATCCCCTTCTAGATGGGAGTAAGCAATCTGACAAATGATATCTCTGTTTGTTACACAGACTATCATCCTGTATTTGGGTGTGTCATGTTTATTTTTATCCTGTATCACCAGTGTTTCTGAGCATAGTAATCAGTTTTACCCTGTCATCATCTTCTAAATTTCACTTGGTACCTCTTAAAGTAGGCCTTATTCTTAACAACTTTAACAAACCCCATCCTGTGGAACAGAGGCTCGACAGAGACCTGCAGGCCCAGCAGCGCGCCTGGGTGTTTTGAAAAAGGTTTCTCTCTCTGATAAAAAGAGGGAGATGAGTGAAAGACTCTCCTTCTGCCTTCCAGCTTTTAAGTGTTATCATGCAGGTGTGATTTTGGAGCTACACAATTTGCTATTCTGGAGAGTACATTTTCCCCCCATTATCCTCCTAGGATAAGGTAAGCATGGAAAATATGCCCTTCTTGGGGGCTGAGTAGTTTTCTCAAACTGTAGAAGTTTGCAAGCCCAAGAGTTAAATCTTGAACAAAGTTTAAGTCTAAGAGCCTGATTTTTTGAGGGGAGGGGGAGGTGCAATATAACTAACTTTAAAATGTAACAGTCTTCTTATCTGATTCTGGACAAATGCATATACCAGTAGCCTCATCCATAGTTTTAATTTTAAACATACATTTTAAATTTTTCTGAACCTCTCTCTTGTACGCATTGACCTCTAGTTTCTTTTTTCCTTCCTTTCTTTCTTTCTTTTTTTTTTTTTTTTTTGAGACAGAATCTTGCTCTGTTGCCCAGGTTGGAGCATAGTGGTGTGATCTTGGCTCACTGCAAGCTCCGCCTCCCGGGTTCACGCCATTCTCCTGCCTCAAGCATCCTGAGCAGCTGGGACTACAGACACCTGCCACCACGCCTGGCTAATTTTTTGTATTTTTAGTAGAGACGGGGTTTCACTGTGTTAGCCAGGATGGTCTCGATCTCCTGACCTGGTGATCCGCCCACCTTGGCCTCCCAAAGTGCTGGGAACTCTGCTTTCTTTAAGCCAATAAGTTTTGGGGTACTTTATTGTAAATAACTTAAACCTATCAGACTTAAGTGTGAGCACATTTCCTCCATTCTCTTTGCCTGAGTCAGCATGTCTAAAAAAAAGATTCATCTCTTAGTCCATTCACAATTTTCAATAATGGATATGACAATGATATCATCAATCTGATCCTTGCCACCAGGCTAAGATTTTTCTCTGGCTGCATTTCAAGCATTGTGCTCCATCATTTGTTTTTAACATTTTGATTTGATGTGCCTTGGTATAGTTTTCTTTGTGTTTATCCTGATTAAAATTCATTGAGTGTCTTGGATCTATGAGTTTATAATTTTCATCAAATTTGGAAAATGGCCATTATTTTTTCAAAGATATATTTTTTTGAGAGAGGGTCTTGGTCTGTCACCTAAGCTGGAGTGCAGTGGCGTGATCTTGACTCACTGGAACCTCTGCCTCCTAGGTTCAAGCGATTCTCCTGCCTCAGCCTCCTGAGTAGCTGGGATTACAGGCATGTGCCACCAAGCCCGGATAAGTTTTGTGTTTTTAGTAGAGACAGGGTTTTCCATGTTGGCCAGGCTGGTCTTGAACTCCTGACTTCAAGTGATCTGCCCACCTTGGCCTCCCAAAGTGCTTGGATTACAGGCTTGAGCCACCACGCCTGGCCTGTTATCTTTCTTTAAAGAGTGTTGAGTTTTATTCCACAACTTATTTGAAGATTGGTTTAGTCCTTTCAAGACTTATCTTTAAACATAGGATGGGTCTAGGATAGCCTTCACTCTAGGATGGAGGCTTGTTAGTTTAGCTTTACTCCTACAGTGCAGTCTTTCTGAGTTTTCCATGAAATATTCTGAGGTCTCTCCACTCTGATTGGCCTGAACTTGAACATCTCCCAACTCTGAGCACAGAACATTGTTCAGCTTGCAACTCCCAAATAAGTACTCTTTCTCCAATATTTGTTCTTTATCCAACCTCATGGAATCTCATCCTATGCATGCACACCTAATTTTTAGCCAAAGACTCAAAGTGCCTCCTGTGCAGTTTCTGAAGCTCTTTCTCTGCATATGTCTCTTCAGTATTCTGCTCTGCAAATTCCCGCTGCACAATTCTTGGAATTGTGATCTCTGTCTCCTCAAAACAGTGAGGCTTCTGTGCTCTGCTCTCCTTCCTCGTCCTAGAGCCATGGTCTGCTAAGTGCCCCTAGGCAAAAAGTCAGGTTGATCACGGAGTTCATCTTATTTGTTTACTTTCTCCCAGGGAACACAGCCCCATTCTGAGGGTTAGTCAATGTCTGGAAACAGCTGTTTCATATATTTTATCCAGTGTTCTACTTGTTTATGGTGGGTGACTGCTAGTCCCAGTATCTGTTATTCCATCATTGTCCACAGCAGAAGTCCACACAGGATAAATTTAAATCAGCCTTAGTGCTAAGAAGCAGTTGCCTCTTCCAACCCCACAAGCACTAACTAGTGGACATTTAATTCCCTTTTCAATTCTGCTTCTTAACCAGCCATTTCTTTTCTGAGCCTATTCCTTTCTTGTATCCTGCTAAACACAGCCAAAGACAGGCATTTCATCTGTGAACAAATTGTTTCCTAACCTCTTCCCCTGGGGCTACACATCCTTTGGGTATGTCATCTGCCTTCTATGTTATCACAAGGCATATGCTTATGGATGAACTGAGATGGCAGAGCTGAAATAGGTAAAGATCTGGGTCTCCAATATCATATTGAGATGATGAAGAAGCTACTTCCAAATGGATAAAAATTAGTGGATTAAACATTACTTCCAAATGTATTCAAATGAAATAAATAAATAAATGCTCGTATTGTTTGAGCAACTTTTGAGTGTGTTCTGTTCCTTGCAGCCTACAGCACCTTGATGAACACATAGGTGGGTCCATCCCCTTCTGTGCTTCCTAAAGCTCATGCCTCTCAGGTCTTAACTCCAGCCTGCATCTTCCTCCACAGGGGTGAGTTCAGATATTCACCTGCTGGCTGGTCATTGCCACTGGAAGTCCCACCCACAGTTCCTCCAACCCCACACCCAAAAAGGATCCTAGTTTTCCCCTCCTAAACTTCCTTCATCCAGAATTCTTCATCTCAGTCAAGGGTAGCACCTTCCACTCATGCTGTAAGTCTGGCTGTCATCCTAAAATTCTCCCTCTTTCTCCTCTCCTTGTATCCGAAAACCACCAAGACCTACTATTTTAGCTCCCTAAGTGTTTCTTACATACATTTCTTTCTCTCCATTCCCCAGACCACTTCCCTAGGACAGGCTCCTGATATTTCTCCCTCCTATTCCCAGCTGATCTCCCAGCTTCCATGCATACTTCATGCCACTTCTGCACCAGTACCCTTTCTAAAACACAAAATCATCTATATCTCTCCTCTGCTTAGAACCTTTCATGTTTACATGATGAAGTCCAAACTCTTACCAAGGCTTGCAGGCCTCCAGGGTCTGGCTTCTGCTGACTGTTCCAGACCCAACATTTGCCACTACCTGTCTTCATGTTACATCCCAGCAACTCCAATTTGGGAGTGTTTTCTTGATTCATCCTGCTTTTTCTCCCCTTTGGGCCTTTCTGCGTATTATGACTTTTGCACCAGTTACCTCTCTGCCGGCTCCATCCTATCCCCCAGCTTTTTTCCTGCAAGCATCTATTATTCCTCCAAAAGCATGAATTCCCCTTTTCCTCCTCCTGGAAGCCTTCCCTGGTGATCCCACCCTCCAACCTTGTTCAGTTCTCCTCTTTTGTGCTCTGGTAATACTCCATGCACAAGGCTCTTGCTGTAGTGACCACTCTGCTTGATACTCATGGGAATGTGTCTCTCGCCCCCTCAGACTGAGCTTCTTAAGGGCAGACACTGAGACTGACTTAACCTTGTACCCCCAGCCTCCGGCCCATAGTGGCTGCCCAGTAAAATGTTGAATGACTGAATGAATCCGCAATCAATCTCTTCTAGCAGGTCCCCTACAGACCATTGCTGTGGAGGGCCTCGTGGCTAGTTCACTCGAGTAAGTGGATTAACTTTAAAATAACAAAAACTGTGTTTCCGTAAAATCATTTTTCCACCAGCCCTTTCCTTCAATTAGTACCATCAGGGAAGGGAGTATATTTGTGGTGAGGTTTCCATAGCACTTCTCTCAGAAGGGGAATTATATTTCCAGAAGCAGAAACCGTGGCTTTAGGAGGAAAAAATGTGAAAAGAACATGACATGGACCTGAGAAGCCGCTGAAACATGTGTCCAGGCCATGACCATCAGCAGGGACCAGAACCACGCAAGGGGGTGACTATGGATGTGGGCGGCATGGTTGGTATCTGATAGGCCCTTCTCCTCTAGTTGCCATACTTATCAAAACATCACCATTAGAGGAGCACTCCTTTTAACCACCCATCACTCTTTCCTGTGGAACTCTTGCAAGCCGAATTTCCTGTGGAAGGAAGTCCCTCTCTCCTTCCAGGGATTGCTTTCCTCTGCTTGGAAAGCATCCACCTCTCCCTCTGTCTACCCTAATTTTTCCTGTTCTTTCAAATGTAGGTGAAATCCCTTTCCTCCCGTGAAGCCTCCCTGGATCTCTCTTTTAAGATGGTGGGTATCTGGGAAGCAGAAACCAAATCTCATTCAGCACTGGCTCCAGATGCTGTTACAGAGCCTGGCCTGTGGTAGGTGTTGAACAAATAACCTGAAGGAGCTCCATGCGCAGCCGTTTCTCCATCCTCACATTCCTATGCTTCCGTCAATGCTGGTTCTCCAGTGCCCTGGTGATCACTTATGCCTTGTGAAGGTCTTCGGTAGCTCTAAGGAGACATTTCTTCTGATGTGGCTTTTTGACACTTCCTGAACATAGGCTAGGTTTCCCATCTGGGCGGAGGACTCTGAGCAGGCAAGGGCCGTGCCTTAGCCTTCTTGGATTGCCCCTGTAGGTGGGGGACTGGGAGACTCCTTGGGGACAGATGTTTCCCAGCTTGAATCAGATGGTGAGGAGAAAACTTCTAGCATATGGTATATGGGACACCATTTGTACGCTGATCCTAACCCCACCGGTGATGGGGCAGGCCTGCTCCTGGGTACCTTAGAGGATAGGTGATGGAATTTTCATCAGCCGTGAGCTCAGCAAAGCCCAGTGGCCTGGGGTTGTTTCTCTCTGGACTGATGATCAGTTCATAAGGAACTCAAGCAAAGTCATGTGTCAACCATTGTTGGCCTGCGCCCGAGTGACGGGAATTTCTTGCTCTGAGGTTGTCAGGTGGTGTCTCAGAGCCCATGTGGCTCCTGGACCCTCAAACATTATTTCTCAATGAAGCCTCCTGCCAAGTCAGCTCACTTGACTCTTCTCGGGCAACTTTCCCACAGTTGGGTTCCAAACTTTCCCCAACCTCTGATCTTAGACTCTGGGGAAATCCCTCCCTATCTTAAACCCTCTCTTCACTTCTTTCACCTGACGACCTTCCCAGAAATTGAAAAACACATTTCTTTTGCTTGGGGATAGGGAGGATCTAATACTCAACTCTCGAATCCTCAGATGAGGAAGTGAGGGGACGTATTTGTATTACATCTCTTCCAGTGCGACAAAGAAAGAAAAAAGGAAAGGACAATCTAACTTCCATTATCAAAGAGGCTGAATCATTTTCATGCAGTAGGTTAGATGATTGGCACTGATCTTCACTGGCCTCACTAGCCAGGCCTCGCCACGGCATCATCATGGTGGAGCCTGTGTGTCTGCTTCTTGACTCTGGGCAGAAGTGAAAATTTACTGGCTCCTTGGGAAGCTTCCTATGTTCCTGCTTTTCTCTTCTGCTTCTATAGCTGCCATGAGAGGAGCATGTCCTAGCTATCTCCTTGTCCTGGGAGGATGAGAAGTACAGTGTCTCTGGGAGCAAAACATCCCCAGCTGACCCAGAGACCTGCAACAAGAAGCAGCCTGAGGCATAGCCCCTTTGCCAAGCCCAGCTTGGATTAGCAGAGCCACAGCCAACCTACTTGAGAATAACTGATTGTTGTGTTAAGCCACTGAGTTTGGGATCATTTGTTATGCAGTATTATTGAGGCACTAGCTAGCTGATATACCTATCTTGCCAGAAGACCAGGGTAAAGCAGTTAGTAGGTACACAGTATGGGTTGAAGACTTAGTATTTAGTTATCAGTTGAGGCTTCCTGGCAGGCGTCATTAAAGAATACTAGAGTATCAGCCCTGGAAGAGCCACTAAAGGAATGTTGGCTGCAGAGACAGTCCCAGAGTGGAGCTTTGACTTGTCCCAGGCCACATGGGGGATCTGTGCAGAGCCTACACCAGCACTCAGGGCTAGTGGCTCCTCAAGACAGTAAGCTGACTCTCCACATCCTATGGGCCAGGCTGATGATAACCATGTCTCCCTCTGCTTCCTCCTTGGCCATATGTGTGAATTTCATGTCATCAAGCTGGAATTTTGACAAATGTGAGGTGGTGGCAAGGGAGAAGGAGCAGGAAAAATGTTCAGCCAGAGACAAGACTCCAGATGTAAGAGGGGATGTTTTGTCTGTACCCACATTTCCCTTGGGTGCCAAATGCCCCGTGATGGGACCCCCAGTCCAGAGCCCAGGCTTCGGGCCAGCTTCCGCAGTCTCATCTTAGGAGGGAAGCTTGTGCTCAGGTGCTGGAGGCACAATGACTGCCTCACCTGTTACCATCAATGTCTGGCTTCCCCCCATCTCCCAGGATCCCAGCACAGACAGCCATGGGGATGGACCAGAGGGAGGCTGGGAGAGGACAGGACTAGAGCTCCAGGCAGGCAGCTGCTGCTCCTTGATGTTTGTGCCTTGCTGATGTCACTCCCGGCTGCAGGGCCTGGAGAGACACCTCTGCACATTCCAGACTTCCTTGGCTCCGAGTGTAATCAACTTCTGAGACTGTTATGGCTGGGGGGCACAGCCCATCAATCTCCCCAGTCTGCTGGGAGCTGGAGAAGAAGAGGGGCCTGGGATGTGGATTTAAGGGGTTCTTTGAGTCCACTCTACCAGAAACTCTGGGCAAAAGAGAGTGAAAAAGCCACCAATTGGGGAGTCAGCAGACTGGGATTTTGGCCCTGATGTTGCATTTCATTACCAACCCATGTGACCATTGGCAGGCTGCTTCCCATATCTTGGCATCAGTCTTCCATTTTGTAGAATGGCCATAATGGAATAACTGCTTTAGAGGGTGCCTCAAGGTCTGATATCCAGTGATGGTATTGGAGCTGGAATATTTCCTCCATTCCAATGGGAAAATAATAGCTCCTATTTATCCAGCCCTCAATATGTGCCAGGTACTGAACTAAGCCCTTGCACATATCAGCTCTGTTCAGGCTCACAGCAATTCTATAAGGGAGGTATTCTTATTATCCACATTTTACAAATGAGAAGACTAAGCCTCAGCAAGGCTCAGTAACTCACTTATGGCCACACAACTTGATGAGAAGCCACGGTTTCAGATAAGGCTGTCTGACTCCACAGCCTGCCCTCCTAACCTCTCTGTTGTGCCTCTAGTGAGAAAGCTCTTTCTCTGGTCTCTTCCTTCCAAGATCCCATGCTCCTTCCAAGACTCCACTCCCTGTACACTTCCACAATCAAAAAAAACCTCCAGGCTTTAGGCTGGAAGAACTCAAGATGTCTGAAAGAAATCCCTTCAACAATGGAGATAAATGCAATCTAACCCATCATCCTCTCTATACTGGCCTCCCACAAGAGGCCAGTCCAGCCCCAGTGCATGATGCTAGGAGAGATGGAAGGTGGTCCCTGCCATCAGGATGACATGCTGACAGCCTGGCTGGGAACCTAAGACTGACCCAGGGCAGTCTGGTGCCTTACCCAGCTTTGGATCTAGGGGGCCCAGCACAGTGCCTGACATGCAGTAGGTGTCCAGTGAGTGCTTGTTGATTGCACTTTGATGAGATGGAATAAGCAGCTACGGGCTATGGCTGGCAAAGGTGCAGTGTTGCGCTCTCTAGGCTGGAAACCTTTGCTTTGCACCTCTGAGCTGCCATAGCTCAGGAAACAGGGAGGCGCCTGACACCCTGGAGAGGAAGTGCCTCTGGGCATCCAACTCACTGAAGATGAGGCACAAGTGTGGGAGGAGATCTTCTCACCAGCACCCCTTTCCTCGAAAACCCTCTACTTTCTCCCTTGAGGTCAACAGGCCGTTTGCACCCATGATCCCTTAATGAGCTGACCATGAAGTCCGAAGGTCTGGGTGCACAACGCTAAAATGCAGCTTGGAAAGGGGAGGCATGGCATGGAGAAATGGGTGGATGTTCAAGCCCCTCTTCCTGAATCGGGCTTGGCTGTCTTTTAGGGTCAAGAAAACCCCTTTGATTTCACGGTCCAGGCATGGCAGGGACAGGGTCACAGAGACCAATCACTGTTTGGTATGATTGGCTAGAGATGGAGACACAGTATCAACCTCACCACCGCTAATGAGGTGCATGACCTTTCCTGCCCATCAGGAACAGGAAGTCAAGGCCCCTGTCACTCTGGAGGCTGTGAATTCAAATGGGACAAAATAGAAGAATTGCTAGGAGAAGAAGCCAAGTGCTGTGTACAGGCTGGGCAGGACTGGGACAGCCGGTTCTGAGGAGGCTTGCCCTGAGAATCCCGAACATATACCCTTGGGTAAGACATGGAGCCTCCCTGAGCCTCTGTTCCCATTTCTTTGTTCGTTGGTTCATTCATTCATTCAATAGCAAGTCATTGGTGACCCAGACAAGGGCACGCTTGCTATACCAATCTGGGCAGCAGTGAGGCTGTGGGGTGCCCACATGGTATTTTGCTGTGCGATCTTGGTCAGGTCATTTCCCATCTCTAAGCCTTACAACCTCCAGCCTTGCAGGGTCATAAGGCCCTGGAATCAGCCCACCTGTGCTGCAAACAACCTGGCTCCAGAGGCTGCGGAGTGTGGTGGGAAAGGCAAGCTCTCTGGAAGCGGCAGTTGCGGGTCCCTCTCCCAGTGCTGCCTCTTGCTCCAGCTGGTTCTGAGTGTCCATTCTCTCTCTGGGTGTTGTGAGAATTCCGTTACTGCAGGAACAGCACTTGGGAGGTACCTGGTACCTATAGTCAGTGCTTGATAAGACTTAGCTCTGTCTTTCACAGAATTCACTCTTCATGAAAAAATAAGCTTGCTGAGCTCTGGTTTATGTTGGTCTTGCAAAGCCTTGGTTTCATTAGGGTGGTGTTGGCCCAACCTGAGTCTGAGGATGCTGTGTCCAGCTCCTCCTCTGCCTTTTCTGGATCGTCCCCCTCACACAACCCCCAACCTCCATGAAAGTGAGACCCTGGCTCTGTGAAATGCAGCGTCCTCATGCTCTGTTTCTTCTTCTCATCCAAACCTGCCACTGGAAAAGGGCTGGATGACTCATTTATATCAAAGAGTAAGTGACCGATATGGCTGGGGCTTTTTCCTTGCAGGGGGCTACATTTTGGAAGAAAACAAAGCCATAAATGGGCTGAGTGATTATGACAGTCCTTTGGGCATCGATGTGCAAAGGAGAGCTCTTTGTGGGTTGGAGGGACCTATCTGGAGGGGGCCCAAGAGTCCTGGGACACCAAGGCTATTGCCGCAAATTGGCACAGCAGGGCGTCCTGGCAGTGACTCACCCTGGCAGGAACGCAGTGAGCTCCAGGCGGCCTTGGTCCTCCCCTCTGGCCTCTCTTGGACCCTCCTTCTGGTAGTACATCTGGACCCCAAGAGGTAGCTGTTTC
This sequence comes from Rhinopithecus bieti, assembly GCF_001698545.2. Classification (NCBI taxonomy): domain Eukaryota; kingdom Metazoa; phylum Chordata; class Mammalia; order Primates; family Cercopithecidae; genus Rhinopithecus; species Rhinopithecus bieti. The sequence continues at coordinate 901,337 of NW_016805647.1, forward strand.
GGGGGCTCCGCGGAACCCATAGACCTTCCCTGACTCAGCCCAGTTCCCACCTCCACTGGCCTTGCAGCTCCATTCGTCCCTTTGCTCAGATCCCAGCTTCTAGGGGTTTCCTGGGGTTTCGGAACAAGATGGCCTGATTCATTCTAAGAGCCTTTTTGTTTATATTCCCTGGTTCTTTCTACTCTTGAGGGAAAGAAAGAAAATAAAAGAAAAAAAAAAAAAGGGACGGAGAGAGGAAGGGAAGAAAGGGAGAAGAGAAACTTGTGCTTTGACTAAAGAATTGAAATGGGATTTTCCCCCTTTTTTCTTCTTCATTTTTCTCCCCAGCAGCAAACTACCAGACTTGGAAATGGAAGAGTGGGGATGCCTTTGGCTTCCGGACGAGCCAAGGATGGCAGCTCTGCCTGGTGGGAGCGAGGGCCACCAGACCCCAGGGACAAGACCTGGGCTTCCTGTCCTTCATCCCAGGGGGGCGTCTCGGAGGACAAGCTGACAAGCCCAGGAATGTCAGCATGTGGGTCTTCACACAGCCCTCACCCACCATGCCTAAGCATTTCGTCACCTCCTTGCTGTCACACCTCACTTTTCATTCCCTCCTGCACTCCCAAAACCAGAGAAGAGGAGGAAGAAAAAAAGGACAGGATGCCTACCACAGCCCCCATTCCATTTTCTTCTCAGTCTGCATTATTCTCTGACACCGTGTTGTTTGTTTATTTGTGTTTTCCTGCCTCCCCTCACCAGAACGTGACCCCAAGAGGGAGAGATAGGGGCTTTCTCATGCACATGGTTGCCGAGGCACCCATGGCAGTGCCCAGCTCTGGGACTCAGTGGATGCCAGGAGAGTGAGAGGAGGTTAACTTACTCACCACACTCGGCTGCTGCAGTCACCAGCAGCCCTGGAAGCTCCAGTCTCCAGATTCCCTGCCCACACTTGCACCATATGCACTCACGTGTACACACCCACATCCTTGTGTGCACATTCACACGCACACACATGCACATTCACACACACGCATGTGCGCACTCGCACACACATTCACACGCACACACATGCACATTCACACACACGCATGTGCGCACTCGCACACACATTCACACGCACACACATGCACATTCACACACACGCATGTGCGCACTCGCACACACATTCACACGCACACACATGCACATTCACACACACGCATGTGCGCACTCGCACACACATTCACACGCACACACATGCACATTCACACACACGCATGTGCGCACTCGCACACACATTCACACGCACACACATGCACATTCACACACACGCATGTGCGCACTCGCACACACATTCACACGCACACACATGCACATTCACACACACGCATGTGCGCACTCGCACACACATTCACACGCACACACATGCACATTCACACACACGCATGTGCGCACTCGCACACACATTCACATGCACACACATACATGTCCACGTGCACACGCCCATGCACACGCTCACAGGACCATGCTGAGAGGGGATCTATGTCTCAGAGCCTCAGAGATGAGCTAGGCATCCCTAGGCCAGAGCCCTCAGCCCCCGGCCTTTGCCTGAAGAAGAGGAGAGTGACTCAGTTCTGCCTTCCTTAGGGTCCGTTAGCTCAATGACAGAAGGTGCAGAGCCACCTGAGCTGCCAGGCCCCTCCTGAGAGTCTGACCAGCCAGAGGCTGAGGACGTGAGAGGCGGTGGTGGTGTAACTCTGTTTCTGCTTGACAGACTTTTGGCAGCCAGACCAGACTTGGGGATGTACCCTAACATGAAGGGCTGCTGGGCTGGACAGGGCAAGGGAGCCAGGAAGCCTACCTGGTGCTGTCAGTTTCCTGGCCCACCACTTGCTGCCCTTGGCTGGGAGAATGACATTGTTTGGAGGAGAAAGTGGGGTCTCTGCCAGAGCTTGTCTGGCTGAACTAGGCTCAGGAGCCCCTGGCCAAGAGGTGTCTGAACAGTGGCCAGCTCCCACCACGAGGGTGTGGGAGAGACTGGAAGAGCCCTGCTACCTGCTACCTGCCCCTTCCCAGCCGTCCTCAGCATAGCTCACTTTTCCTTCCCCAGACTGAGCTGACCACACCCACTTCAATGTCCTTGCCTCAGTGGCTCCATGGTAGCTCCCAGCTCGCTGAGTGTCCAACGCTTCCCACGAGCTATTGCAAATCCTAGCGAGGGGTTGTTTTACAGGTAGGGAAACTGAGGCTTAGAGATGTTATGTCATGTGTCCAGAGTTGCACAGCTAGTGAATGGTGGAGCTGGGATTGAAAATGGAGTTGGTGATTTCCCTGGGTTTATTCTCCCTGCTTTCTATCAATGCCTCCTCCCCTGGGAAAGTTTGTGCCTGGCACTAACTGGAGACTTTGCCACCTTGCCCTGTGCTACCCTCTCTCCCAGCACAAGCTGAGAAGAGAGTGTGGAAGAAGCACCCACTCCTTCATGCCCCATCACAGCCACACTGGGCCCAGACGGCATACGTGCTCCTTGGGTCCCAGAAAGCATCCCTATATTGTCTCTCATCCAACTGGACAGCAACGTCCTGAAAGATAATCTTTTCCATCTATATCTGCAAAGCAGACAGATTTCTCTTAGGTTTCCTGGGCCTAGAAAACACTGCTACTTAGGTAAACACAGCCCACCATTGCAGTCCTACTCCTGCCTGGATGCCACTAATCCCCTCCTCTTATTATAAAAATTAGTGGACGTAGTCCATGGCAAGCTCGCAGACACTGTCCAGCACACAATGCCTTCTAAGCAAATGCTCCTCATCACTTTAATCAAATGACAAGATGGGGCAGTGGAAAGAAGGCCAGCTTCCAACCCCAGATTTCTCAGTTACTGACTGGGCCTCAGTTTCCCCCTTTTAAAATAAGGTGGATGCTCCTGAACACCCATTCATCCGTGTGCTTCAGCGTTCTCTGAGGTGACCAAGGCCTGAACCCTCAGATAACATGTGTTCCAGCCTCTGCAAGCATCTGTTTTCCCATGTCAATGTTTTTCACACGCTTTCCTCATCTCCACAAAGGAGGAGGGAAAGCAGGGACCAGAAGTTCCCGCTAAGCAAAATAGACAGACACCCAGAGAGGTTATGTGACCTGCCCAAAGTCACACAGCAGACTCAACACTGGAGCCCAGCTTTCCTTTCATTGTCTTCCAAGGGCCAAAGTGGCTTAAGCTGGACAGTGGGAGCAGAAGCCATGGGGGAGCAGAGTGGAACAAAGCTAGGGATGGGCGCAATGTTGGACAGCTGAACATCATCATCATCCCTGCTCCCTTCCCCACAGGGCTGTGGGGGCTCGCCAGCTATTCCAGGGATTGAGAGAAAGGTGGGCAGCAGAAGAGGCCCTGGATCTGAAGCCGGCCTTTCACCACGAGCAGTAAGCAGAGTGCCTAATGACTCCAAGCTGTCCTGGAACGTTCTCTTAGCCCTGGGGAGCTGCTGGGGGAGTCTGGCTGCTGTGCACAGCAGCTGTGTGAGCTGCCTGCCGGCAGCAAGCCCAGCCACCAGAGACCACCAGTGACCACAACCAGGGACTGCCGGCAGATGAGGCCAGGGGAGGGCAGCTCCTTGTTTTCTCGGCTTGGGTTCTAGGGTCAGCCGGGTTAGCAAGGAGCAGGGCTGGGTGGCCAAGCGGGCTTAGGCCCTGGCTCTTCCTCCCTTCCTGTGAGCGATAGAAAGGGCCCAGCTTAGGGCCAGGACACGGAGCATACTTCTCTCCACCCACACCAGGCAGACCTCGAGACCCACGCAGGACCAGCCCAGGCCACAACGAACCGGACTCCTGTCTGAGAATGCCTCTCCCCACCCTTTCCTCCCATCAGCAGCTGAGCATTTAGTCCTAGGTGCTCCCTCCAAGCTCTGCCTTTATGAACTGTGAGACCTTAAGCAACTTACTTAACCTCTCTGTGCACGTTACTTAACCTCTGAAACAAACACCTACCTCATAGGGTTATTGTGACAATTAAATAAGTAAAGCCTCAATCAAATCCCAGCACAACGTACCAGATAAATGATGGCTCTTGTTGATCTTAGGTTAACTGAAGTCGAAGCCTTTGCCTGTGTGGATATGTGGAGGGCCATCAGGGTGCCATGACAGAGCCATTCTCCTACTGGCCTCAGTAGTCTCCTTTTTTTTTTTTTTTTTTGAGATGGAGTTTCGCTCTTGTTGCCCAGGCTGGGATGCAATGGTGTGATCTCAGCTCACTGCAACTTCCACCTTCCAGGTTCAAGTGATTCTCCTGCCTCAGTCTCCCAAGTAGCTGGGATTACAGGTGTGCACTGCCACGTTTGGCTAATTTTGTATTTTTAGTAGAGATTGGGTTTCACCATGTTGGTCAGGCTGGTCTCGAACTTCTGACCTCAGCTGATCCACCAGCCTTAGCCTCCCAACATGCTGGGGTTACAGGCATGAGCCACCGTGCCCGACCAGCACTCTCTTTTTGCTCTGTGGCACTGGGGCCCCATGAGAAGCTGATAGAAGCCCCTGCAGCCCGAGACTTGGCCAAACTGCTCTTTGAAGTCTAATGACATCAATGATGACCATCATAACACCAGCTAGCAATCATTGAGTGTCCTCTGTGACCCTTTGTGCTGAGAGTTTTATGTGTATTAATTTAAATGAACTCAAAACAACCCTAAGGTGTTGCTACATTTATAATTCCCACTTTACAGTTGAGGAAACTGAGCCCTAGAGAGCCTAAGTAACTTGTTCTAAACTGGTGGTAGACTTGGGAGTCCAATCCTGGCCATCTGTCGCCAGACCCACAAATGTTTCCTTCAGCTCATTTATAATGATATCTGTTATTATATGCTTGCATCATGTTTCATAAATATCTGTTTGCCCCATTAGGCTACAAGATCCCTGTGTATGGACACCTGGTCGACTTTTCTCACTGCTGTGTCTCCATGAGCCTGGTACACACAGGTACCTGTGGCAGATGCTGCTGGTGTCCAGCTCCCCAGAACTTCCAGCACCTTGTCTCTTTGCCTCAGGGTTCTCTGTGACTGCTGGAGCCTGCCCTGCCCATGTGGCAGCCCAGAAGTGCCAGGGAATCAGTTCCCCCATGGAAGTAGCCCTCAACCCATGACTGTTGGGAATTGGCGGATAAACACTCCAGGTCTGTTGTCCCTTGGGGAAGGTAACCATGAGGCATGCTATGAAATTGTGAAATAATAAGAAATATATATTTTGGGCTTCATTCCAGCTTCTGGACAGAGCTCCTAAAACCTTTGTAATTTCTTAAATGATGGGGTGCTAGGAACATTGTTTATTCTAATAATCTAGGAGCATCTTTTATTCTAATAATATTCTAGTATTTATTCTGTATTTATTCTAATATTCTAATAAAATGTTTTATTCTAATGTTGTAATCTGTGTCAGTTCCTGATTCAGAGCTCCTAAATCCTTCAGAATTTCCTGGGGCTAGAAGCATTTTTGTTCCAATGAGGCCATTCTTGATGGGCTCCTGCATAACTTCAGGATCGGGGGTGGTCACCAGAAAGACGCCGCTATGATTAGAATCTTGGAACTTTCATCCCCACCTTCCCTCCTCCTGGGAGGGGAGAGAGGCTGGAGATTGAGTTCAAATATCATGCCTATGTGATAAAGCCTACATAAAAATCCCTAAAGTACAGGGTTTGGAGAGCTTCCAGGACACTGAACACATCCATGTGCCGGGGGGTGGTGCTCCCCAAATCCATGGGCACAGAAGCTCCTGTGCTCAGGACTCTTTCGGAACTCACCCTACAGATCCCTTTATTTGGCTGTTCATCTGTAGCTGTTATTATATCCTTTATAATAAACTGTAAACACGTTTCCCTGACCACTTTCTGTGAGCCACGATGGCTCTGGGAGCCACGATAGCAAATTACGGAACCCAACGAGTGGATCACAGGAATCCGATTTGGAGCCAAGTGGGACAGAAGTATGGGTTACCTGAAGACCACCTTGCAGTTGGCATCTGAAGTGGGGGGAAATCTTGTGGGACTGAACCCTTAACCCATGGGCTCTGCACTAACTCTGGGTAGCTAGTGCCATAATCGAATTGTGAGACTCAGTTGGTATACCGAAAGTTGGAGAACTGGTTGGTATGGGAAAAAAACTCCAGATATTTGGCATTGCAGGTGCTGAGAATATAGAAGGAAAAACTGTTTTCCTCATACGTATGTGTTCTGTGCTGCCTCCCAGAACTCCCAGTAAGACTGAGCCCCGGTTGCCTACAGTGGTCACCTGTTGGAAACACACTCTTTTTTGGGCAACTTCCATTCCCCGTCTCACTTCCCCACTCAACTATCAGTGAACAATTCCAAATAAACCTCACGAATACATGACTTGCACTCAAATTATCATCTCATAGTCGGCTTCTTGGGGAGCCCACTCTAAGACAGCACTTCAGGTTTGCGGAATGACTGGTCCTACCTTACATGGTGGAGTTAAAGAAAGGAAAACCATTAGCCTAGTGGTTCTGTACACTTTATATTTTTTATTTATTTATTTATTTTTGAGATGGAGTCTTGTTCTGTGGCCCAGACTGGAGTGCAGTGGCTCAATCTCGGCTCACTACAAACTCCACCTGCCGGGTTCAAGCGATTCTCCTGCCTCAGCCTCCTGAGTAGCTGGGATTACAGGCATGCACCACTACGCCCAGCTAATTTTTGTATTTTTAGTAGAGATGGGGTTTCACCATGTTGGCCAGGATGGTCTTGAACTCCTAATCTCAGGTGATCTGCCCACCTCAGCCTCCCAAAGTGTTGTGATTACAGGCGTGAGCCACCGCAGCTGGCCCACTTTTTATTTTTATAATAAACACACTTTTCTTTTGCCATTGCATTGAAAAATAGTTATTTAGAAAGAGGTAAACCCACATTGGAAAGACAAGCCCCGGCCACAGAGGAGAATTCCCTTCCTCCCGAATGCCTTGTGATTAAGATCACCAGGGAGATCCAAACAGGAAGGTCCTATAAGTGAGTGTAGGGAAAAGAGAAGGGTGAATGCCTGGGAGTCGCCAGAGTGGTCAGGGAGGGCTTCTTGGAGGTGGCAAGGGAGCTGGGCCTTGAAGATGAGTTGGAATGAAATAGATGATGAGTGGGTCTCTCAGGGGTTAGTGAGGGCATGAGCTCCCCCTCCAGGCGGGAGTAAAGGAAGGGTAAATCTTTGGGACTCTTCGGAAGGCAGCTGTGCTGCTCACTGGCTTGGTGATTTGGGGCAATTACTCAGCCTCTCTGAGCCTTACCGCCTCATCTGTACAGTGGACCTTACAACCATACCTGCCTCAGAGTTGCTGTGAGGACTAGAGAAGACCACGTGGGCAAAGAGCCTGGCATGGAGCGTGTGGCCAAGGCTCAGCAGCAACCATGGGTGGTATATGTGGTTCAGTCTATCTCACTGTCTGCAACTTGGTCCTCAGCTTGGTAGTTGCTGGGACAGCAGCTGGCAGGGCAAGATGCTACCCCTCTGCTCAGTTCCAGCCTCCAGGAAGTCATCTCTGACTTCCTGTGACCTCTATGAGCTCCAGGTCTCTCATCTGTAAAACAAGACTCGAATCTCAACTCCACCTGCACACAAGGCTGTCGGGCAGACTGCATGAGGAAACAGACAGGAATATAGTGTGTAGACTGTTAAGTGCTGGTACTTGGGAGGGGTGAGGGTGATGGCCACAGTGACTCAAATTCAACATGAGAGTGCTCAGAGCAGAAAGGGACTCTGAATCGAGCACTCAAGTTGAACCAGCCCCTGCATGGCCTGTTTTACAGATGCTCAAACCAAGACCCAGAAAAGAAGCAGGATTTCCCCAACAGCTGGCAAGAGGCAGAGCTGGGAATTGAACGGAGGACTCTGATGGACAGCTGGTCCAGGGCCCCTTCCTCTCCTCCACAGTTGCTGCCAAGAGCACAGGCCACCTTCTAAGCTGCCCCCCAACCCCACCTCACTTACGCCCTTCATTTTGCCTTCCTGTCTGGCTTCACTCTCTCCTGCCTCCACCTTCAGCCCACTCACTCTGCACCCACCCACTCCCTCCATTCCCACCTAGTGAGCTGGCTCTGATGTGTTTATCTCAGAGAAGCTGCATTGGCACGAGCCTCTGTTTGTAAGACTCCCCACCTCTGTTTAGTGGTGTTTATCTGGTTGTGTCCTATCTACCCTTCTAGCCTGGAAGCCAGAACAGCTCGTCCTGCCTCCTGGGTACCATCACCCATGCCCTGTGGGCTCTGACCTCTGCACACAGCAGGCACTGAGACAGCCACTAACCAACTGACAGGGTGCCCAGGCTTGCACAGGGCTCAGGGACTCACATGGGTGGGGGATGAGAGGACCCCCCACCAAGAGGAAAGGGGCTTGTGTTTCTGGAATTAACAATCATCAGGATATTAAAAATCAGGATATTAACAGTCATCACCGTTGTAGTCACAATAGTTACAATGATAGTCATAATAAAAACATCAGTTTCCATTTACTCCCATTTACTATATGCAGGGACTATACTAAGTGCTCTTCGTATATTATCACGGTTAAGCCTTACAATAGCTCTGTGCCTTACAATAAATCTGATGTGGTCATTGCTGCTCCACTTTTTTAGATAAAATGATCCACAGAAGTCACATTTGTTGGAGATCGTTCATGGGTGATGCAGCCAGGATGCAAACACAAATCTGTTTGGCTCCAAATCCTCTGCTTTTGCCCACTCTGTCTAATCACTGTATTGATTGCCACTTCTATGATCCATACACAAGCAACACTCACCCCCACCCAACACACTGCTGCAGAGGGGCCTGCTCATTCCAGAGCCCCAGCTGACTTCTCCAAGGGAGAGTGGGTCCCAGCCATCTCAGTCACCTGCCAGGAAGCTCTGGACCCAGTCAACTGGCAGAACTGCTGCCCCAAACTCTGATGTGCAATTAGTGAGACCTAAGTTAATTCAGCCTTTTAAAGAGCAATTTGGCAAAGCTAGCCACAATTGAAAAATGTCACACTCTTTGATGCAGCCGTTCCTCTTCCAGAAAGTAATCAACAGTGGGCACTCAGTCCACATAAGGGATGTTCATTGCAGACAACCTATGGCCATGATGACAGGCACACCCAAATGTTCACTTATGGATGAGCTGTGTGTTCACCAGTGGGGAAATGGTGATATAAGCCCCCATGCATCTGCAGGAGGCTAGGAGGCAGCCATTAAAATGAATGAGGCAGACTTATATGAACTGATGAGGGAAGATCTCCAAGACATATGGTAAGCAGAAAACAGCCAGCTGCAGAACACTATGTGAGGTGTGTATATAAAACGCCCAAAACAAATCCAAATGATATATGTGCGTAAATAAACGCCAAGAAAATGGACTGCGATGATACACACTCAGTTGTAAATAGTAGTTACCCCAGGGAGAGAATAGGCTTGAAAGGGCAGAGGTAAAGTTGAATTTTCACTGTTCACTCTGTGTACTTGTGTATTTTTTTTCTAATGAGAATGTGTTCATGATTCACTTGTGTAATTAAAAAACAAAGCCAACCTGGGTTCAGGTGGCTGTCAGTGGAGAGGAGGCAGGAGGTCACAAGCATGGATTTAGCGGAGGAAATGGTCCGGGGGTCAGCCTGAGCCCTTGGGAGACCCCTCTGGTGCCTGGGAGGTGGAGGTTGCTTCCCCAGGGCAGCTGCCTAATCCCCCTGCAGTGGTCCGTGGCACCCCATGCCTAACAGGCCCACTGATATCCATGACCTTGTGTGGTCTGTGCAAGAGTCCTGCGAAGTTAAGAGGCCTGTTTTGTGGATGAGCTCGTTCAAAATTGTAGCCAACAGGGTGGGACCAAGGGGAATCTGGGCGCATATAATCCCACAGAGGGGAAAACGAGGTAGGTCTCAGGCACAATTGAGGGTGGTGGTCCCTGTAGGAGGAGAGAGAGGGGCAGACATGACGGAAGGTGGTGGAAGTCTGGGCTTAACAGGGGAACCCTCCACTGTGACCTGGATGGGGTGTCCTCCCCCTGTCCCAAAGAGATCCCCTTTCTTGCTCCACTGTTTTACAAGCTTGGAGTCCCCCGGAGTCAGACAAGGTTTGAATCTGCCTCTTAGCAGCTTCGCAGGCATAAGCAAGTCACTTTCCTTCCTGAGCTTCCATTTCCCCATCCGTAGAACAAGAAGATCATAGAGGCCAGACACAGTGGCTCATGCCTGTAATCCCAGCACTTTGGGAGGCTGAGGTGGGTGGATCGCTCAAGCTCAGGAGTCCAAGACCAGCCTGGGCAACATGGGGAAACCCTGTTTCTATAAAAAATGTACAAAAATTAGCCAGGCGTAATGGGGCATGCCTGTAATCCCAGCTACTCAGGAGGCTGAGGCACGAGAATCCCTTGAACCTGGGAGGTGGAGGTTGCAATGGGCCGAGATCGTGCCAGTGCACTCCAGCCTGAATGACAGAGTAAGACTCTGTCTCAAAATAAAAATCACAGAAACACCTCCCAGGGCTGTTGTGAGCTTACAACAGACAACAATTATGAAACGTCATCACAACATCTGATGCACAGTCAGTGCTTGATAAATGTCACTATTAATTATTCCTGAGTTGATCCCAGCTGACATGTGAGCAGGACAGGGTGGTGGCTTCTAAAAAAGGCCTCAAATCCGGCCCAACTCTATTCGTTCTACTTTTTTTTTAACCTCCTAAAACAACAAATAAATTTCCCCTTCATTTCTAAGAACAGGTTATCAGCTCCCTATTTAAACCCTGTTCTGTGGCTGGATGTGTTTCAGCTTTCAGAACTTTAGAAACTGAGATGTGCTATAGAGAAACACATCCCTCCCCTACCAAGGTCTCATCAAACATTGTAATATTTTTGCAGCAAAACATGAATATTTACACCAAGGGGGATAAATACATGCAATAAATAGCTTCATGTCAGTTCAGCTCAGGTTTTGCTGCCAAATGAGCTCCAAAATCTTTGGTTCTCGGAGGTTTTGGGGTTTTGGCATTGTGGTCTAGGGACTGTGGCTCTGCTTTGTAACTCCTGTATACCCTCAGACTGGTTTTCACCTCCCAAAAGTACCTTTGCTACACTGCAGCAACTCCGAGAAGAAGGCATTTTATTGCCACTTTACAGATGAGGCTCAGAGAAGTGATGTGACTTACCTGAAGTCACACAGCCAGTGAGTGTCAGGGCCAGGACTGGGATCTGGGATCCTGAGTTTTTTTGAATGGCCATGAAAAATAGGGATCAGAGGCTGGAGGAGTTTCTGTCTCTCCCCTGCTCTCCCGCAATCTAGTTGAACTCGGCTGTGTGCCAGCAGCGAGCAGGCCATGTGCATACTGCCCATGGCGGGTCCAGGCTGTACTTCCTGCACACACAGTGCCAGACACTGGGCTCAGAAGTCTCGCTCTGCATCTGCAAGTTTCCGGGGATGACAGTAATGAAGCTGTAACAGAGAAGGGTTTTCACCCTACCCATGTGTTTTCACTTCAGCCATACAACCAAGATATTTCCTGGCATCTGGGTTCAATTGCAGGCAGACAGGGATGCTGGTGGTGGTGGAGAAGCAAGATGAAGACAGAAAGCCCGGGCTGAGGCTTTCCAGTCCCACTGTGGATGTGCCTGGAGCTACGGCATGTCCTCTCCCTGTCCTGTCACCGCAGACAAGACCAGGAGGAAAGCGACTTGGTCTCAGGCCAGCCAGATGATATGGATAACTGGGGTGGCGGGGGTGTAAGTAAATAATTGAGGACATGGATCCACGGTGAGTTCACTAGGCCACGCTGGTCTGTGTGGGATGGCTGTCTCCGGGGAGGGGTGCTTTTTCAGCAGAGGCAGCTGGGTCCTGACCTGGAGTCTCCTGGGTAGACAGACTCCTTCCTGGAATGAACCCTCGTCTGAGCCTCTGAGCCACAGGAGGGTTGTCTTTGGGTCTCTTTCTAGAGGCTGGGCAGCCTGGCTCAGGCAGACCTCCACTCCCACTGGGAAACTCCAGGAGGCTCAGACGCTGTATTGAATGAATTAAAATCACTGATGCTGCTCTAGAGGGCAGCTGAGCCTGAGCCCTGTGCCTGCCCTCTTCTCAGCACAGGGAGTGTAGCTGTTGGGCTGCCCACTAGCTACACAGACCCTCGGGGTCAGGCCCGGCTCTCTCTGGGAGGACCTGTCTGGCTTGCTTTACTGTGTAGACTAGGAGCTGGTGACCCTGGCTGAGGTTCTTACCAGCCCAAGCACAGCCTGTCTTCTGCATCCTGGCCTGTGCCTACCCAGGGCCACTGACTTGTGCTCTGGTGATCAGGAGCTGATGGCGGTGTGGTGGCTACATGCATGGGCCACTGTGACCCAAGTTCCAGTCCTGATGGTGTCTTGCACTGCTGTATGACTTTGAAGTCAACCAATTCACTGTGCCTGAGTTTCCTATCTTCAAAATGGGAGTGGACCAGCACCCACTCATAGGCATGTGGGAGTTAAATGGCTAATTTACAGTAAGTTTACTCTAATGTATAAATTGTATAATAGTAGCTACTTCAGAGAAGCCAAAGCTGGAAGAGATTCTGGAAATTAACTTGGTATTCCCCTCACCCTGAGGTGAGTCTCCTTGAGACCAGACAGGGGAAGCGAAGCAAACCTTGTGAGCAACAGAATGTGTAAAGTCTGGGCCTGTTCCCCAGGACTGCCTCTTCTCCCTCACTCCCCAGGTTAAGTCTGCAGGCCTGGGTTTCACCATCCCACAGAGCAGTGGCTACTGACCATTCAGTGAATGCAAGCAAAGAACAAATGACTCTCTGAAAAAGTGACACCATCTTTAAAAGAAAGTAGATGTATAGATAGATATTAGATGTGTCTGCATATACTAAGTGAACAGCCTAGAAGGAAATAAGCCCAATTCAACAGAGAAGGAATACTCAGGTTTTACTTTATGTTATTTTGTCATGGTGAATCTTTCCCCCTGCTTGGGCCAGCTTTATAAGATAGATAGGTAGATATTAGTAGATACTAGTGATAAATAATAGAAAAATAGATGATAGATTATAGATAGATTGTTGATAGATAAATGATAGGTAATAGCAATACAGATGATAGATACATAATAGATAGATGAAGATAGATGAAGATAGATAGATAGATAGATAGATAGATAGATAGATAGATAGACAGACAGATAGACAGACAGACAGATAGATAGAGGGCATACCTTTAGAAAGCATCCAGAGAGTTGGTCACAGAATGCCCAAGTTGCCTGCTTGGCCCAGCAGTTGCAAGCTAGGGTGTGGGCTTTTGCTCCAGACAGGCCTATGTCAGGGTAACTAGGATGAGAGAGGCAGAGAAGAGGGACACAGTGGGCATGAGTCTGGGAGAGGGACAGCAATGCCCTTTGCCCAGCCTTTCTCCTCTGGGGGAAGAATGCCCATCTTTACTCTCCAGGGCTCCTAGGACAGTGTGAGCTGGTGCCCTGGTCTCTGGCTGCTAGCCTGTTGGATGTATTTGCAGGGCTGACTTAACCTGTCCACTGCTGGATACAGGGGTTACACGTTACCACAACAGGTTTTGGAAGGCACAGCTAGACCCGGAAGAGCCTGGTGAGGGGTTTGCTCTCCCTTGTCGTCCTGCTTTTGACTTCCAAGCCCCATCATATGACCCAGCTCTTCTCTCTCGGGGTAGGATGGAGTATGTGTATGTGGGCAGGTTATTGGGTGTTGAGAGTGGAATCAGTCCAGTGTCAGCAAGACATGCCTCAGAGCAACATGTAATCGTATTCTTAGGACCCAAGCTCAGGAGAAGGATTCTGAAGCATCAGCTAAGCCAACCCAACAAGCCATTAGTATTACTCTGCCTATAGTTGAATGCCTCCTTCGGCTGGATTCTCACCTCTACCTGAAGTGGCCTGTTCTGTGCTGATTTGATCAAGGTTTTCCACTTTCCTAGAAATGACTCTCCTTTGCTAAGAGAGGACAAATGAGTCCAAGGTGTTGGGCATACCATGAACCCCAAACTTTTTCAACATGGTGCAGCTTGCCAATGGCCTAAGAGGAGAAGGCCAGGGCTAGGTACCACCCAATGGTGTGGTTCAGAAGTCCTCTAAAGTCATCTGCTGAAAGACACATCCCCACTCAACGTCATGGGATCTGATGTTTCCCCCCACTGGAAAGGGTTCCCTCTGGTTTATAATCTGTCTTCTTACTTTTTTTAGTTGTTTTTTGAAACTAAAAAGTTAAAATTGAGCTATAATTTACATATCACACCATTCACTAATTTAAAGTGTATAATTCAACAGTATTTAGTATATTCACAGAGTTATGAAACCATCACCATGATTAACTTTAAAATATTTTCATCACCCCAAAAAGAAACTCTATACCCTATTGCCCCCAACCCACTACCCACCTGTCCTTGCTTCCTAGTCCTGGCAGTCCCTAACCTACTTTGTGTTTCTATACATTTGCCAATTCTGGATCTTTTATATACATCACATTATACAGTATGTGGTCTTTCACAACTGGCTTCTTTCACATAGCATGATGTCTTCAAAGTTCATCTGTGTTGTAGCAGATATTAACGCTTCATTCTTCTCCATTGCCAAATAATGTATTGTATAGTATGCCACATTTTGTTTATCCATTCATCAATTGATAGGTATTTGGGTTGTTTCCACTTTTGGGCTGTGATAAATAATGTTGCTTTATATATTTTTGTACAAGTTTTGTGTGAACCTATGTTTTCATTTCTCTTTGGTATATCCCCAAGAGTGGAATTGCAGGATCATGTATTAACTCTGTGTTTAACAATTTGAGTGTTTTCCAAACTGTTTTCAAAAATGGCCTCATCATTTCACATAACCACCAGAAGTGTATGGGTGGGTTCCAATTTCTCCACATCCTGGCTAATACTCATTATTTTCTGTCTTTTTGATGATAGCCATCCTGGTGGGTATGAAGGGGTAACTTATTGTGATTTTGATTTGCATTTCCTTGAGGGCTAACAATGTTGAGAATCTTTTTATGTACTTGTTGGCTGTTTGTGTAGCTTTTTTTTTTTGAGAAGTGCTCAGATCTTTTGTTTTTTTTTTTAATTTTGAGTTGTAATGGTTATTTTATAGTCTAGATACAATCTAGACTATACAATATCTATATATATTATATTATACAATACAGTCATTTATCTTTATCAGATGTATGATTTACAAATAATTTCTTCCATACTATGGGTTGTCTTTTAATTTTCTTGACGATGTTCTGTGAAGCACAAATTTTTTAACTTTGATGCAGTCCAATGTATCTGGTTTCTTTCTCTTATTGCTTACGCTTTTGGAGTCACATCTAAGACACCATTGTCTAATCCAAGGTCACAAAGATTAACACCTATGTTTTCCTCTAGAAGCTTATAGTTTTGGTTCTTTAGGTTTTGGATTCATTGAGTCAATTTCTGCATCTGGTGTGAGTTTGGGGTTCAACATTATTTTTTTGCATGTAGATATCCAGTTGCCTGTCTTTTGATGAACAGTCTTAGTTTTAATGTGCTTGACTTAATCTTTCTTTTATCTTAATATTAGTACTTTTAAGGCCTTATTTTAAAATCCTTCCATACTCTTCAAGATCAGAAAGATATTCACTTATATTTTATTGAAAACGCAAATTTTATTTTGACATTTAACTTTTTAAGCCACTTAGAGTAGTTTTGTTTACTGTGTAAGGCAGAAATTACATTTTACTCATGGATCTTAGTTATTCCTGCACCATTTAGAGAAAACGTTATACTTTCCCCACTGTTCTGCCATACCACCTGTATCTTGAATCAGAAAGGGCTTTGGATGCAGGTTCAAACTCTGCCTTTTCCACTCCAGTTGTGTGACTGTTGGCACGTCTTTTAACCTCTCTGAGCCTCAGTTTTTCCCTCCTGTAGATAGAAGCAACATTCTCTGCTTATCTGCTTCACTGGGTTGTTTGAAACTAAAGTTATTAAGTTTTTTTGTTTTTGTTTTTGTTTTTTTGAGACAGAATCTTGCTCTGCCGCCCAAGCTGGAATGCAGTGGCATGATCTCGGCTCACTGCAACCTCTGCCTCCTGGTTTCTCCTGCCTCAGCCTCCCTAGTAACCGAGATTATGGGTGCGCACCACCATGCCCAGCTAATTTTCGTGTTTTTAGTAGAGATGGGATTTCGCCATGTTGGCCAGGTTGGTCTCGAACTCCTGGCCTCAAATGATTCACCCTTCTCGGCCTCCCAAAGTGCTGGGATTACAGGTGTGAGCCATTGCTCCTGGCCAAGAAGTTTTATAAAGCAAAACACATCATGATGATGATGACAATGACAACAAAGATGATTGAGAGTGGTCAGGTGTGAAGGTTTCATCCACTATCGGCCTTCAAGAGGAGTGAGTGTTTCAGGTGAGTTTCTAGTGAATCAGAAAAAACCTGAAGGACTGTGCAGAGTGAGGGAAGATCTGAAGAGGGGAAGTCCCAGAGCGCACATGCTACTGTGAACAAACAACGCTGGGATGGGGAGTCCTGGGTAACTAGGGACAAAAGGGCCCTGGTGTCTAGGATGGGACCCCTGGAGTGGGCAAGAAGACCCACCTTGAATCTTTAGGTGGGCCATACAGGGTAAGTTAAGAGTCCAGGCCAGCTCACCCAAGCCTGGAAGGAGTCCACAGACTAACTGGGCAGTCCTTCACTTTCCAAGGGCTGGGCCTACCCTGGGTTCTCTTGCCAGCTCTCGAACGATGATTGGTTCATCTAGACTGCCTCACTCTGTACTGTGGGAAGTTTTCACTGAAGCTGGGCTCTCCCACCAGCCTGGGAGCTTCCTGAGGGCAGGAAGCATAAGGCTCAGCACACAGTGAGCACTCTGATGAGTAAAGGAAAGAATGAATGAATGAAGAACTGGTCTATGCCACAAGGCATGGAGACCAGGCTAACTCCGCCTTGCGTGGCTGCAGTGCCATTGTGTCCTGGATCGGAGGGAGGCTTTGCTTCTTCCGGTAACATGAGCCTTCTGCAGCACTTCTCCCCCACCATTCCGATGGCACTGCCTTTCTCCCAAAGCCTGTGTCCATCCTCCCTGACTCCTGGAATCACTCTTTCAAAATTTTGCCTGCTGTCTGAAACAGTCTTGTCTCCGTCATGCTCCTCATCCAGAATCTCAGACTCCCTCCTTTCTCCAGAAGCTTCCAGCTCTCTCAGAATCTCCCTCCTCCTCCCTCCCAGAATTCTTCCGAATTGACCCTTCACTCGTCATCTATATACTCAGTTGTGAGTTTGGCCATAAACCAGATCCTTCTATTTCTGTCTTTCTGCTGAGGTGGGTGTGTCATTTGCTCATTGATCTTTTCTTCACAGCAAGAAGAAAGGCCTAAAAACCTCTTCCAATTCCCCACCCGAACCCTTCTCTCCCACTAAGTCAAAACCCCAGAACTCTTCACAGTATACTGTTTTCAGATAAATCTTAGCATCCCACACATGAGGCCAGCATTCCAAACTGGGAAGAACAATTTTCATCGTCATGAGCCACAAACCCACCCCCAATGCACCCACCACACACACCACACAGACAGAGCCAAGGGATGGTATGGCCCAGGATACACCCCCGTTCTCTGACTGCTGGAAACTGAGGAAGGTGAAGTGGAACAGATGGGGGAGACTGGGGTGATGGAGCCAGGGAGGGCGGGAAAGAGAAACAGAGAGACATACTGTGGTCCAAACTTGCAAATATCAAAACCATGGCCAAAGCTGCCTGTCTTCGCTCTCTCTGCCTTCCTTTGGCTCCTAGACTAGGCTGACTCTATGCACAGATTTTCCTCACACGATAGTAAGTCATGAAGGAGTTCTCTTTTCCTCTTGGAGCCTGGACTGCTAGGTGCTGCGAAGTTCTTTTCCATGCCCACAACTTCCTGCTCTGGTCTTCCTGTTTATAGATGTACCCCAAATGTAGAAACACAATGAACAGAAATGTGCTTTTGTGTTATTGTTCATCTAGAAACTGGTTCTGAACACAAAACCTAGAGATCTACCTTCTATAGGATATTCTTTGAGCCCCTCTCTCCCTTCCTCCCTGCAGCCACATATCCCATTATGAGCTCTGTCTGCAGAGCTGCTCCCCTGCCCTGTCACCTGTGCTGCCTGTGGACCCGCTGCCTGACTGCTAACGTGACACCTCCACCTGACTTTGCTTAGAGAATCTTGGATCACACCTATGGAGGCAGCCACTCCCAGCGTGTTCTGAAATGCAACCCACACAGCCAAGAAACGCAGCGATGTCTGTTGCTGTAGGAAATTGAGAAAAAGAGGTTTACGAGCTTAGTGTTCTGCTCAATTAAGATGTCACTGGATGTTTTGGAACTATGGGCCAAACGCACTTGTAATCACTTTGTGTTTATGCTTGGAAATATATTTTGAATATTACCATTATCATGCTGGAAAATATATTCTCTTAAAATACGCGATTTAGCTTTTTTTTTTTTTTTTTTTTTTAAGTCATTTCATTACATCTTACATTTTGGGAGTCAAAATTTCCCCTCCAGAGGAACCTGTCTCTAGTTTAACAATTAAAGTGAATGAAAAATTAGGATTCAATATGCAGAAACTTATCTTAAAGTTGATTTCCCTCCCTGCCAAAGTCTGTTGCGATCTTCCCTCCACCTCATTCAACCTCCAGGCCCTTTGGCATTTAGGGTCACTGCCAGTTGCTTTCTGTAGCTCTCACAGACAGCCGTGAAATCCTGAGCTTGACTCCTGAGAGAAAAAAGGCCTACGGCAGACCTCAGAGTTCACGGTATTTTAAACACAGCCATATTCCCAAAACACAGATGTGAGAGCCTGGAGCTATGGGACTCAGGGCTGGGAGAGTCCTGGAAGCTCATCCACCTCTAAATAGACAATAATTTGTCCTCCAGAATATCCATCTTTCTATCCTCTTTTTAAAAGTGTTGCAGGTATAAAAACTCCATGGGTACCTGTTCTAGGGTTTGTGGGTGAGAGTCCTCCTCTACAACTGACTGCAACCTCACCAGCTTTAGCCTCCTGACCAGGGTTGCCAGATTTAGTCAAAACAAAAAATAACAGGATGCCAGTTCAATTTTAATTTCAGATGGACAACAGTTTGGCAACCCTACACATGACTGTGTCTCAAGCTGATGCTGGCCACAGATGGTGAGATCATAACCTGTGCCCATCTCAGAAGGAGTCTTGAAGATGTCCGCCTGTCCCGCAGGAGGGGAGGTGTTTAGGATATCACCCTCTAGTCTGGAGCACAGTCCACACCAGGGACAGTAGTTGAATCCAGTGTGAAAGATCAGGATGACTAATTGCCATCACCTGTCAGGAGGGTATGGGAGAGGGTGTCCCCACCAACAGGCAGTCCCAGCAGTCAGAGTGGAACACAAAGCTCTCCTTGCCTGCACTGGCAAGGATGCCACGCAGAATGCACTGACAGGCCTTTGAAAGCCAGAGCAGAGGCTGCCTAGATGGGGCCAGGCAGAAAGCAAGGAGGGACAGACCCCACAGAAGGAGGTGGGAGGAGGTCAGGGAGGAGGGGAAAGAAGCAGAGAGGAGGGGGCAGGACCAGAGCAGACACAGACTTGGGCAACTTGGTGAGTGTGAGGAATTTCTGAGGCAGCGTGTGGATGCCGCATGGTTGAGATGGTCAAAGTGGACTGTAGGACTGGTGGGCTTCCTACAGAAAGAATGGATCACCGACAGTAGGATGGGGCAGAACTGAGTAGGTTGGAGTCCTACACTTAGGAAATCAATGTCCAAACCAATGATGGCCGGCTGATGACCTTCTTCCCTTCCAGTCTGCCTGGCATGGGTTCATGGGAGAGGTGCACTGGCCCTTCTCCAACCAGTGAATGCAGAGGGTCTAAGGAGGTGCACAGCATGGAGGGTGTCCCCTGATCCCCCGACGCCCGACCAGAAAGGGAGGGAGGCTGTCTGCAGACCAGGAGGGGCCAAAGAGGCCCAAAAGGGAGAAATTCTCCTTTTTTTTTTATTTAGCACATTTTATGTTTTGGCCACTAAATGAGTCAGGATTCCCAACTGCCAATGAAAGAAACTCATTCCCAACTGGCTGATACCAAAAGGAGAATTCACTGGCTTTGAGAGGCTGAAAAGGCTGGGAGTAGGATTTGCTTTAGGTCCATCTAGATGGAGAGGCCCAGGCAAGGTCAAGAGTCTCCCACTCCCTCGTCTCCTGCACTCCACTTGCATCAAGTCTGCTCTTCAAATGATGGCTTCTGAGGCTCCAAGCTCGTTCATCAACTCAGCAGCCCCAGCAGCAGTGCTGGCAGCAGTCCCGTGACTCAGTCTTGTCTGTCTGATTTGTTTCGTGTGCTCCTCAGGTCAGAAGGGTAGAGCGTGCTGATTTGCCAAGCATAGGCCGAGTGTGTGACTCTGGGGAGTGGAGGAGTGGGGGGCCAGCCACAGCCACCTCAGGGAATGACTTTGAGAGAAGTGGTTCCCCAAAGGAAAACCGGGGACCATGAGCAGAAAAGGAGAAGGGGAAAGAACGGATGCTGGTCAGGTGAAAACAGCTGATGTTCAAGACAGTAGACTTTTACATCACAGCTGATTTCATCTGCTCCTTGCAGTGAGGGGTGCTGGGTGGGGTATATTAAGTTATTTTACAGAAAGGGAAACAGAGGCTTTAGAGATGTTGTGACTTGTTTAATGTCATGGAGTGTGGTGGAGGCACAGTAGGCGTAGAACTCAGGTTATTGGGTCCTGAGCCAGCCTCAGCAGATGCCCTCCCACTGGAAACACAGGGCCCGGTTCCTGTTAGCCAAGGGCTTTACCAGCCAGCACCAGACCACACCCAACCACTCTGAGAAGACCAAGAAAGAAACAGAGTTGCTTCAGGGTGAGCCAAGTATGTGGAATGGGGTAAGGAGAGGGAGCTGCAGGCCTCACAGAACAGTGAGGACTTCAGCCAGGTGCTCACCATAGCAAGAGTGTTTAGCAAGAGCTCCAAATGAACAGGACTCACCTAACTGGGGATCCAGGAGCAGAGCTGGATAAATAAGCAGCTCGCACATGGAAATGGGGCAAGAAGAGCTTCTGTAACCCCTGCACCCTTCAGGGGACCTGTGAGGCCTGGAGCCCAATAACCAGGGAAGCAACTTGAAGCCACTTCCGGCCTCAGGTGCCTGGGGCTTTGTCCCCAAAGGATTGCATGGCCCTGTGCAAGCCATACACATGCCTAGGCCTCAGTCTTCCCATCTGCGAAATGACGCACACAGACCAAATCAGTGACTTTCCTTTTTCGATGGGGAGGGGGCTGCAATTCACAGTGAGAAACACTTTTGCCACTGTCTGGGCACAAACATAGATACACAAATTTCACAAAGTAATATGGACGCTGATTATAAGCAGTACATTCTGATATTTTCTAGTTTATTAATTTCATTTTTTAAAGCTGTTTTTTAGCCATCCATTCCTGGAAATCCACACCAGATTCATTGATTTCCAAGGACCTTCTTAGATGTTAAATCTTTCTGGCAGGACCTTTGGCTTGGGATAGCAGTGAGGTGCTGTGGTCATAGGAGGAAGTGACAGAAGTGGGCTTTGGAGGAGCTGATACCCAAGAACTCCACTGCCCTCTGGTTCTTCACCCATTTCCCTTTCCAGCTTTCCCAGGAGGCGCTGCCCTATTGGCTGGCAGCTACTCTGAGAGCCTCCGTGCTGTGTGCACTTGGGCAACCTCCTTCCCTGAACCTCTGTTTCCTGACCTGTAAGATGGGGTAATAGGAAGCACAACGCTGGATTATGGCAATGAGCAGACTGCGCTGTGCTCTGTCTGGCATGGATCTCCCACATCCAGGTGGCCCCAGTGACGCCAAGTGCCCCTGGGAGCTCTTTCATGGCTCCGCTGAGCCTGTCCAGCCAGCGCCCCATCAATCCCGGCCACCACTTGCATCCCTGAGTGCCTTGTAAGCAGTTTTAAGGATACCAGCTGCATTTGTGGGTAGTTGACAGGTGGTTTAATCAGAGACTGCAGTTTATGTTTGAAGGACAAGGGAAGAGCCCGGAGGGAGGCCTGAGAATTTGCAAGGAAATACTGGTGGGCTGACTTTCTGTCTGTCAAAGACAGTCCTGCTGAAAGGGCTGCTCAGCCTTACATGATTGGCTCCCAACTTGTTTTCATAGAGCCCAGAGTCACTCAGGCAATTTCCTCCCTCCTCTCCAGGCTCCCCTCCCCAGTTGAACTTTTTGGAGTACCAAGTCTTTGCTTCTGTAGTGTTGGGCTCTGTTGGGATTGGGCCAAATCTGGGGATGCCAAAGCCAGTCTTTGACAGGACTTTTAGAAACTGACTTTTAGTTACCCAAGTGACACATGAATACAGTCTCCCTTTTAAAAATGAAAGAATCTCTGATAAAACCAAAGGCCCTTTGAGCACCACACCCAAGCCCATTCCCCACTCCCACCGCTTTACTGCCACTGCCTCCTTCTGTGATAACCTCTGTATGTACTTGATAAAAAAAAAAAAAAAAAGGTAATGTTGTACACATGGGTGTGTTTTCTTTTCCACATAAATTGTATCTGCAGTAAACACCATCCCTTACCCACCCGACAGCTGGGGCAGCCCTTTCTTCTGTGCTAACAGAAACTGATATTCAAGTAGTGGGCAGAACTCTGTTGCTATAGGGAAGAGTAAATCCCTCTTCTAATTTCTAGAGAATGAATCACGACTGATCTAAATGAATTTTGATCATCTCTCTGCTTTAACAGAATGGTCCAAAGGTTGGCAGATGACCCAGCTCTTGCTAATGAGATGTAAGGAGAATTATCTGGGAAGGGCTTCCCTTACCCAAAAGCTAAAGCTTTGTAAAGAGAAAATCCTGTGCCGGGGGCGGTGGCTCACACCTGTATTCCCAGCACTTTGGTAGGCCAATGCAGGCGGATCACAAGGTCAGGAGATCAAGACCATCTTGTCTAACATGGTGAAACTCCGTCTCTACTAAAAATACAAAAAATTAGCCGGGTGTGGTGGAGTGCGCCTGTAGTCCCAGCTTCTCGGGATGCTGAGGCAGGAGAATCACTTGAACTTGGGAGGCAGAGGTTACGGTGAGATGAGATCACACCACTGCACTCCAGCCTGGGCAACACAGCGAGACTCCGCCTAAAAAAAAAACAAAAAGAAAAAAAGAAGAGAAAACTTTTTCACTTTCCCCTTCTTCCTGCATTGAATGCAAATGTGATGTCTGAAGTTGCAGTAGCCATTTCATGACCATGTAGCAACGAGCAAAAGAGAAAAGCTAGAGAATCACAGATGTGTTAGAGAGCCGCTTACCCAAATTTAGCCATTGCTACTTCCGAACTCTATGTTATTTGAGAAAAATAAATGCCTCTTCGTGTATGCCATAGTAGGTTGGCTGTTTGGTTACTTAAAGTACAAAGGAATCTTGACTTGGGATTATATTATATCTGTTTATACAGTAGTCACCCCTTATCCACGGGGATCCCCTCCAAGACCCCCAGTGGATGCCTGAAACCATGTCAAATCCTAGATATACTATGTTTTTTCCTATACATACATACCTATGATAAAGTTTAATGTATAAATTAGACACAGTAAGAGATTGCTAACAATAAAATTGTAATATAATAGAACAATTAGGACAGCATACTACAGTAAAAGTTATGTGAATGTATTCCCTCTCTTTCTCAAAATATCTTTTTGTACTGTACTCACCTATTTTCACACTGTAATTGACCATGAGTAGCTGAAACTGCAGAAAGTAAAACTGCAGAGAAGTGGGGAATGACTGTATTTTTTCCCTCTCAACAGTGATTTTGAGATCTATCTATGTACATACAAAGGGATCGTCTTTTAACTAGTGAATTGTGTTCCATTGTGGAATAGGTCACATTTCAGCTAGCTATTTCCTCCTGGGAATATTTTGCTTTCCTTTTTTATTTTACTATGAATATTGTAATGAAAACCCCATACACGTGCTAGTGTTTCTTCAGGGTAGGTACCTAGAATAGGTTCCGAGAAGTGTGATTGTTGGGTCATGGGCTATGCCCATTTTCAGGTTTAATAGATTACAGCAAAATTGCCATAGAAAGTGACTGTTTATACTTCCACTCACGGGTGTGTGGGTCCCCACCCCACACCCATGTCTACTTTTCTTTGACCAAAATTAAGTTTGCCCTTTTGCCAGTCTGATGAAAATTACTATTGCATTTAAATTTCCCTGGTTACTAATGAGGGAGAGCTTACTTTTGTGTACATGTTGATCATTTGTGTTTCTTCATGTTGTCTGCTCAGAGCATTTGCCTGCTTTTCTATTGCGTCATTTGCCCTTCACTTATTGACTTATGATTCCACATCTATTATGGATCTGGTCCTTTTTCTGTGTGTGTTTCGAGGCTCTTTTCTCAGCACGTTACTTGTCTTCCAATCCTAGCCCTGCGGCAGTGATTCCTGCTTACTCTAGGTGTGGCCCAGGACACAGAGCACATAAATAGCAGAGCAAAGACTCACAGCCAGGTCATGAAACATCAACTTTAATTCTCTTTCTGTGATGTTTTGCTGCCTCCCCAGTGTTCAGTTATAACATAACCAAGTACTCCCATTTTTCTAAGAGATGGTTTAATTATTTTTTCATCTCTCTTCTTTTTTTTCTTTCCTCCTTTCCCCCACTTCTTACTCTGCCCTTTAGAAATGCAATGACAGCCTTTTACCTCCTCTTCACCAGACACTCCCTACAGGGCAAGTTCATCTAACCATGTGCTTAGAAGCTCCAGAGCCACACTCTCACCCACCAGGAGGTTGCCTCAAGACATAGCAGTTGATTTAAAACCCAAAGTATGCTCGCTGAAGTTTTGAGCCACTTTTACAACTTACTTCTGCCCATGAAGACACCAGCTTGACTGCCTGGTAGATAAGGGACTGATGTGAGTGTGCTGACCCCATACCTGCTCTCCTCCGCCCCTGCATCGCACCCCCACCCCATCTTGGAAGCAGAGAGCACACCTCTCACCAGACACTGAATCTACTGGTAGCTTGATCTCAGACTTCCCAGCCCTCTACAACTGCAAGCCATACATTTCTGTCGTTTATAAATTACCCAATCTGTGGTATTTTGTTATAACAGCTCAAATGGACTAAGACAGGCATTAAAAAAGAGTCATTATTTCCAGAGATGACCTTGGGTTCCCCAGGGAAGGAGGAAAAGGCATCAAAGCTCATGTTTTAAGGGGCTCCTGTCTCTCTAGGATCACAAGGATCTGGAAAGTGTCCTCATTATCCAACTCCCATGACCCATTGAAAGTGGCTGCTTCATTTGTTTCCAGGGGTCGCTGGCGGCAGCTCTCGGGGCATTAGTTCCTAATGTGCACTCTTCCTGCCTCCCCAGGAAGAGGAAGAAAACACACTCCCAGGCAGGGCCCCTGAGAGATTTTAGGGGTCTCTCAGAGGCCCTGCATGAGAGTGGGCTTTGGTCTTCACAGCCTCAGTTTCCACAAACACCCTTCTCTTCCCAGCCTGGGGGTGAAGGAGGGGCTTTCTGCAGATCTGTTCCTCAACAATTGCTCCCACCTTTTGCTCTGTTCTCCTCCAGTCCCACCCCGCTTCCCACCCCACAAGGCAATCAGCACAATGACCCATTTAGAGCTGAGGCTTTGCAAACAAAAGCCCCAAAACTTGTTCTCTGGGTGGCCAATACCTTCTGCTTTGGGTGCTGCCACCCATTGCTGCCTATTAGGCCCCCTCAATGGCTTTTTCTCCTTAGCCCTGTTCTTAGTCCTCCCTGACAAGATGAGGGCCAAGGCTCCAGCATTGACAGCCCTGGAAACCCTCCATGCCGTCTGCCCTCGGCCTCAGATCTGCCCTGTGCCATTGGAGGGCTCACTGAGCTTTCTCAATTTCTAGGCTTCCCCTCTGGAAAGTAAGGTTTCTGATCTTCACCACCCAGGAGGCCACCTTCCCTTGGCCGGATGTATGGAAATGGAAGCCTTGGAACAAGATCATGCAGGGTGAACTGCTACTCCTGAGCCCATCATGCTGCTTCTGTGCAGTGGGAGTTTTCTAGGTCACCCTAACACCGAGGGTCATCAGTAGCCTGGTGTCTGCTGCTGGATCAAACCCTAGTTCTTAGTCCTTCCTCTGACCCCCTCCCTTCCTTGATGTCCCAAGGATGCTGAAATCTCTGTAGTAGCTTCTGGCCTGACTCTCGGCCTCAGAAGAGGGCCAGGTTGGAAGCCTCCCAGCCCTCTGCTGTAGGAAATCCTCCCACTGTCTGCCTCTGCTGTGTCCCTCGCACTCCAGCCTGACAACTCCTTCAGCCTCATCTCTGTGGTGAAGCTTATGTACCAGCCACACCAAACCTTCCCCCATTGTCAAGACATGCCATGTTTCTCCACATCTCCATGTCTTTTCAAGGCTGTTTCCTCTTCCCCAAATATCCTTCCAACCCACTGTGTCTACCTGGCAAGCTCCTACTCACCCTTCAGTACCTCAGTCCCCTTGAGATCCTGAGGTTATGGTTGGGTTCAGTGTTAAAGTGTACTGTGGCTGATTAGTGATGTCTGCCATGGGGGCAGGAGTGGGGAGGGATAATACAGGTCGATGGAGTGGTCATCTCTGTACCAAAGTGTGCCCAACCCCAGTTAGTCTCTCTTTCCTCAGTATCTCCAGATCTGTGTGTGGAATCACGGCCCCAGCCACAGTATATTTTATTATTTGTTGATCTATATGTAGACTTTAAGCTCAAGGGCAGAGGTGGTGACAAGTTCATCTTTGTAACTCACTGGCACACAATAAATCTCAATACATGTTTATAGAAAGAAAGATAAAGAAAGATATAATTTTCCAAAACCCTCGTGAAGTGGGTAATGTTTTCCCTGCTTTTTTTTTTTTTTTTTTTTTTTTGAGACGGAGTCTCGCTCTTTGTCCAGGCTGGAGTGCAGTGGCCGGATCTCAGCTCACTGAAGCTCCGCCTCCCGGGTTTATGCCATTCTCCTGCCTCAGCCTCCCGAGTAGCTGGGACTACAGGCACCCGCCACCTTGCCCGGCTAGTTTTTTGTATTTTTTAGTAGAGACGGGGTTTCACCGTGTTAGCCAGGATGGTCTCGATGAGTCTCATGGATTAAGCCATGTGTCTAAGCTCCTACAACTTGAGGGTGGTAGGAGCAAGATTTGGGTCCAGGCAGCCCTGCCTCCAGAGCCTAGACACTTGTGCAGAGTGCCCTAATGCTCCTATAGGGCAGCCTTCTATGGACTTCAGGCCAATGGCATCTCCAGGTTTCTCTGCAGATGGCAGACATGATGAATGTGCAGCTGGTCTTGAAAGGCTGTGTGACCCAAGGTGAGTCACTTCCCCTCTCTGGGCCAGCTTCCCCACAGGCAGAGCAGCAGTAACAATGTCTCATGGCTTTTCTCATGGGGCCCTATATGGTTCACATCAGCTACAGGATGGGAGAGGGCTTTAAAGTCTGCAGAGCTAGATTCGTATATGAGATTCCAGTTCACAAACACACAGAGCAGAGGCCCCACCAAGCCCAGACTCCATTTCCCCTGAGGGGAAGCCACCTCCTCTGTCCTCACCTGTCTGCCTTGGAAAGAAGCAGGCCAGTGGAGCCTACCCAGTCGGGGCTGGCGAGCAACCTCCCTCCCCAGCCTCCTTTCCCTCCATTAATGTACAGGTGTTATCACATTGTGGGAGCAGCCTCAGGTCCCAGACACTCCAGAGATTTCCACAGTCAGCCTGAATCCCTGGTTATCTAGCAAGTAAGTGAGAAGGGAGAAGGTGCCAAACACACATGCTCCACCTTATTAAGACCAAGAAAGAAGAAAAGCTTGAACGAGGCCTGGGGTGGGGGTGGGGTGTATTTGACTGCAGTTATCTGCACCAGGGGCCTTGGATCTGCCTTCTGAAGAGTTGTCTGTTTGTAGGCTGGGCTGACTTATTCCAGAAAGGAGCAAGCAAACACGGCTGCCTGCCCTGGTAGGTGACTGCCCACTTGGGCAGGGACGTGAAGATGCATTCATTTATCTAACAAGGATTTATGGAATAGAGAGTGGGTGCCAGTCTGTGTGTTGGACAATGGGGACAGACATGGTCTTTGCATATAAACTGCTCCTGGCCCTTTGGCTTAATTCTCAAGGATATTTGAAGAAGGAAGCACCCTCCTGCCCTATCAGCTGCTCTCCATGCTTATAGGGCTTAGGGAAAAACTCTGCACTTGGACCTGATTTTAGAGCACGTTTCCCTCACCCAGCTACAATCTTGTTTTTATTCTCTGTGCAACCCTGTGAGGAAGGTATAGCAGGGGCTAGTCCCCACCTGGTAGTAGTTGGAAACACTGGAGTGCTTAGTTCAAAGAGATCCTGAGGTTATGTCTGGGCTCCAGTGTTAAAGCATGCTGTGGTTGATTGGTGATGTCTGCAATGGAGGCAGGAGTGGGGAGGGATAATACAGGTGCAATGGAGTGCTTATCCCTGTACCTCTTCAAGGGCACAGGTTGAGTTTTGTTCACTAATGTACCCACGATGTCTGGCATGACACCTGGTACAAAATAGTTGCTCAGTAACTATGCATTATATATAAAAGAACAAAGAACAGTGAGAATGCTGAGACCTAGAAGTGAGGAGTGCAACCTGTCCAAGGACCATGGTGAATCCAGGTCTCCTAACTACCCACCCTCTGCTGTCTTGTCAAAGCCCACACTCTCCCCACCCCTGTACTTCCATCTCAGAGCCATGACTCAAAGCCTCTATCATTCATTTGAAACATGCCTTTGAAAACCAAAGATGCAGGTGGCCTAGGCTATGAAAGAATCTGGCTGGGAGAGAGGGTAATAGTGCCCTCCCCTTTCAGGGGTGGGTACTGGGATTCCATGTTGGCTCTGCCCTGGGCCAGAGTGAGACCAGAGACCTCAGAGTGGCCTTCCCAGCCCCTGAGCTCAGCATTCAGAGGGACTAGAGAAAGTAACGTCATTCTCCTGGGTGTGTGTGTGGCGGTGGAGGTGGGTGCATTTGTAGGGGGAGAGACAGTTCTGGGACGCACCCCTGTCCCCTAGGCAGGAAGGAGCCAGATCCTCTCCTTGCACAGATCACCAACAAATATTTCAGATTGCATCCAGGCCCAGATCTGGCCCAAACAATCCCAAAACAGAAAGTTCAAAGATTTCTAATAAGAATCCTTCCCAGCAGCCAAGGGCAGAGCTATTTCCATCCCCCAATATCGTGCTAATGAGCATCTCTTGATGGGATTCTTTACTCTAGTCAAAGTGCTGTCATAACCATGCTCTGAGCTCAAAGGGAATCAAGGAGGTCGATGCTTGCTTAAAGGGGCCTTACAGATCCTTGGAAACTGAGGCCCACGGAGGGAAAGTGACTCGCCCAAGGTCACACAGAGGTGGACAAAGCTGGGCTGATTCCCGGCAGAGGCCCTTTGCTCTCTTCACAGAAGTGGCCAGATGACAGTGCTGCAGGATTCAGGCCTCTCCCAGAAGGTGGGAACAACAGGGATGTGTAACCGGAAAGGGAGGAGGTGGGGACAGAGAGTCTTGGGCTCAGGCCCCAGGGCACTCAAGCATTTAATCCCAGGGTAATGCCTCAATGGCTGCCCCCATCTGCCCCACGTCCTGTCTATGCCATCCACAAACGATTCCTTATTTATTTATTTATTTTTAAATATTTTGGGGTTTGTTTTCCATTCTTTGTGTTTACAAGGAAAACTACATAAACAATCCCAGAAAGAGGCCACCAGCTCTGACCAGCTGCTTGAGTTCAAGGTCGAAGTCAATATTTTTGGGAAATGGGTCTCTTCTCCTCCCCTTCCCCTCCCCATCTGGCCGAGTGGAGACCCTGTTGTTTAGCATAACACCAGGGCAGGAAGAACGGGGCAGGCGCTGAGTGGTGTGCTTTACATGCACTGTGCTTCCTTGTCCCCAGAATAACCCAAGACCTCCATTTTGCCTATGGGGAAACTCACTTGCCTGAGGCCATGTGGCCAGTCACTCAAATCCAGGAAGTTTCAGTCCTTGCTACTGTACTAAATGGGCCTCCAAAAATGGAGGTGGACTGCAGGGTGTAGGAGGAGACTGTGATGTAGGGGAGCAGTGGGAAGGGCAGGGCAAATGTTTCCTTTTAAGGAAAGGTCTGCCAGCTGGAAACCCCCCCACCCTGCCTGCCCATGCTGCTGGGGAATACTATGCAGTGTGAATAGGCATTCAGATAAGCACACACATGCACACACATGTAAACACACAAATCCCTCATAGGCACCTGCACGTGCTCACTCACACATATATGGACCCCACTGCAACAATGCGGGAGGTGCCCCGCCAGGCCAAGTCCTCGGGATGCATTCTTCACCTGGAGACTTGAGCTGGGGCCAGCTCGGCTGCAGCCCCTGGATGCTGGCCAGGTTTCCTTGAAGCCTCAGCCTGACTCCTCTGCTCCCAGCTTGGTTCTGGGTGGGAAGCAGCACTCATGTTATCAAGGCCAGGAAGTGTCCTGCTTGCCCTGTGCTTTGACATTGCCTCCCTTTTCCTTCTCATGCTGTCTGCTGGCCATGTGCAGGTGAGGAAACGAAAAGGCTACACCCACACAGTGAGTCCCTGATGGGCCTTGGCCCTACAGAGATGGCTCCTTTCATCATATCTCCAGACTTTCCTAGCACAAGATCCTCCCTGGCCTTGTTGAGAAGGATGAACAGAGACTCCCCTGGCAGTGGGGGTGAGATGGGGCCCCTGTGAATGTTTGCTGCATGAAAGAGCGAATGAATGAATGAATGAATGGGTGAATGACTTTGGAGTGAGTGAATGAGGCAGGAAGGGAGGAGTGAATGAAGGATGAGTAACACACCCAGGTTCTCCATGGCAAGCAATTCATTCAGTTGAAAACAACAAGACTGCCCTCATGGAGCTTTCATTTTCTCACACACACACACACACACAAAAACATAAATTTTTTAAAGTGTAAAAACACAAAAGGGTCCACAAAAGGCCACATTCCACAGCATCTTTGCATCTTTTGGAGAAGATCGCGCTATCTCCTAACTGGCATCTGATCTAGGAGTAGACTCACTGCTCTCCTTTAATTTCCTGTAGTACAACTGAGAGAAGACGCATTCAAATAAGACTGAATTGTAGGCTTGGGCATAACACTAGGAAAGAAACCCAGAGGCCAGCCTGGCCCTTCCTCAGGGCTCCCAAGTTCCTGGCGTTCACGCCCCTTTCGCTATTCAGGTGCCTATGCAGACATCACTAGTTGACCTTGGCACTTTCTCACTGAGCCCAGGATCTTCTCAGAACTATGCCCCAGGCAGCTACTGGCAGTCAGTGGATGCAGACACATGAAATAAAGCCTATTTGCCCTCCCTGGGCTACAGAATCTGGCTGTGGTGATGTTGCTGATTGCGTCCTCAGCTCTGGAAGTTCACGGGGAGGCCTCCCTGCCTGCTCAGCCACAGAGGATCATGCAGGAACCAGGTACAGGCGGGGCTTGGTCAGTGGGTGAAGCGGGAACCCTGTGGTTGGAACCAGAACTCCCAAGGCAGAGAGGACCAGGAGCCTGGCCGAGCTCCTGGCAAGGACTCCCCAGTCCAGGGCCAGCAGCAGAGCTATGCCTGGGAAGGTTAGAGATCCTCTCAGTCAACACTCTTGTATTAAGAGCCTCAGAGAGACCTGGTGACTTGCCCAAAACCACACAGTGAGTATCTAAACCCAGAAACCTGGACTTTCACAGCCCAGGGCCCAGGCTCACCCAAGAGCGGGCCCAGAAGAGGCCTCCAGGCCTCCTGATCTTGCCCAGCACCTTTCCATCGCTCCCCTCTGCCTTCCTTTTTCTGGCGTGTTCAGAGCTGTGATAGGAAGTGCTGCCTATCTTGCTGGGGCATCTCGAACTTCATCTGCTGGGGACCCCTTCAGCCTGGCTCCTAGTTTTGGAAACTTCCTGTTTTTCCAAGAGTTTTGCGGTAGAAGGGGTTAGCAGGTTCAGGAGGCTACCTCGTGTTGTCCCAGAGGGGCAGCTCTGGAGCCACCAGGGGCACAGAGGCACGCTCTCTCAGGTGCCCCCACCCCATCTGCTCTGCTCTTCCCTGACCTAAGGAGAAAATATCTCCATCCAAGTCTGAAGCTTCTGAAATAATTCTTGGACAGTCCTGGAAGAACTGGCAAACCTGCCTTTCTTGGAGCTTGGATGGAGTCGGATCTGAAAAGAGCGCCTCTGGTTTATGAAGTGGGGATGTGGGCAGGCTGGGCATAGGGTGGGCGGGCTGGCACTTGGCTGATGTCGCAGGTGAGTAGTCAGGGACCCGGGGCAGTTAGGGGCTGAACTCATGGTGGGGAGGTCCCTGGGTGCTGAGTGGGCTGGCCAGCCAGTGGGTGGGTAGGCTGGAGGCTAGACAGGAGTAGAGTGCTGACAGGGGTGTGGGTGCAGACCAGAGATCGCCAGGAAGGTTGCTGATGCGGGGTAGGCCAGGAGGTTGTAGACGAGTGGGGTAAGTGTACTGGGTCAGGCTGGGGGTTGGGGAGCACACTGAGTGCTGGGTGGGCTGGGTATTGGCTGGGTGAGTTGGTGGTGGGATGGGAGGGATAGGAGGCTGGCAGGTTGGGGGTGTGGCTGGTGACCAACTGTTGAGCGAGAGGGTTGGGCCAGAGAGTCTCCATGCTCCACTCCATCTCTTTGGCATTGGATACCTGGCAGTTGCTGAGTCAAATGCCTGACTCCTCAGTTGCCTCCTTCAGGGGCAGACCAGCCTCTAGGCCTCCACTGCTCCCCACCTACCAATTAGTCTGCTCTGTGCTGAGGGAGTGGACCCAGGGCAGGACAGTAGCTATTCAGAGCGGTGGTCAGGACCCAGCCTACTTGAGCCAGGCCAGAGTGACCTCTGGAGACTTTCCAGAAACCTCTGGCAAGTCCTCTCCCCTCTCACATTGCACAGGCTCAGCTGTTTGGGGAGGATGCAGAGCAGGGGGAGGACTCAGAGTAGGGGGAGGAATCAGCGGGTGGCTTTCCACAGGGAGGGCATAATTGTGAGCCCCACAGAGCCAGGCTGGCTGCGGGTGCCATGGCTCCAGTGGGGGACGCAGGGCTGGGGCCTGGGAAAGGGAGGGCTGGGGAGCAGGGGTGCAGCAGGGGAGGCCAGCAAAAGCCTAAAAGGAGCCACTATATAGAACTTTTACAAAAGAGTTCTGATGTGAATCGATGCTGGCATGGGCTTTTAAAAACTTTTTATTTATTTTTATTTTTAAGACAGGGCCTTCTCTGTCACCCAGGCTGGAGAGCAGTGGCACTGTCAGTTCACTGCAGCCTGGAACTCCCGGGTGCGATCTTCCTGCCTCGAGCAATCTTCCTGCCTCTGCCTCCCTAGTAGCAAGGATTATGGGCACACAACACCATGTCCAGCTAAGTTTTTATATTTTTTTGTAGGACACAGGGTCTTGCTCTGTTAGCTAGGCTGGTCTTAAACTCCTAGACTGGGCTCAAGTGATCCTCCCTCCTTGGCCTCCCAAAGTGCTGGGATTACAGGTGTGACCCACAGTGCCCAGCCTGGCATGGGCTTTTGTACCATCCAGGAAGAGTTTGTGGAGCCAAATAAGGATTCAACAGGTTCACAATGAGGCTGTTGAACCTCCTGAGTCCAGAGGCAGGCTGCGTAAGTGCTTAAGAGGAAGGGCTGTGGAGCCAGCCTACTGGTACCCAAATCCCTGGCTGTGTGACTTCAGGCAAAGCTCTTAACATCTCTGTGCCTTGTTTTCCTCATCCATCAAATGGGAACAATATGATAATACCTACCTTATTGGGTTACGAGGATTAAATGTATTAATATGTGAGAGGTGCTAAGAAGAGTGTTTTGCAAAGGGTAAGTGGTGTATGAATGAGTTATTGTTGTGATGACCTTGTTAATATTATGGAGACAGACTGGCCAACCACTTCTCATTACCCAGCCACTTACCTGTGCTTGTCTCCAGAGTAACCGGTCTTTGTTTTAAAGGGGAGTCCCAGGGACAGCCATGGGCAGCTTTGCTGTTATCGAGTCCTGCCCCTGCAGATCCTTGAAAGCAATAGAAATGCAAGAATGAATTTAGGTATTTCAGGCAGAGAGTATTTCCTCAGGCCCTTCTCTGCATCAGGAACAGTGTCTCCATTCCCAATCTCTACTTCAAATCAAGGGGCAATGTGGCGGGGAGACAGAAAGAGAATGATGGTGCTTAGTGGAGGGGACTCTTCCTACCTTAGGAGAGGCTAAGGAAGAGAGAAGGCCCTGCCCAGGCCCCTGCAGGCATACCAGGGAACAGGTGTGGGGCCACAGGCCACTGTGGATTGTCTGCAGAGGGAGATGAGAGGGTACTTGGATGGCCTAATCACTGGGCTCTCTCACCCTGCGAAGACCTGGTCATCAGCTGTCCAGCTAAGAGTGCCCTTTGTGGAAAGGGCTGGCTGCTGGAGAGGAAGCCAGGGGCATGCCAGTCTGCCTCCCAGGGCCAGGTCGGGTCTAAGGCCAGCTCTCAGGCCACAGCTGCTCTGCTGGCTTGCCCCCGCCCTGCCAGGAGCTGTCAAGTGCACAGTCACCCAGTTAGGGGCCAGTTGCTCACTCTCAAGTCCCACTCTGCTTCCAGCCATTTCCAGCTCCTGTTCTT
Source organism: Rhinopithecus bieti (assembly GCF_001698545.2). Classification (NCBI taxonomy): domain Eukaryota; kingdom Metazoa; phylum Chordata; class Mammalia; order Primates; family Cercopithecidae; genus Rhinopithecus; species Rhinopithecus bieti. Next base: position 935,882 of record NW_016805647.1, read on the forward strand.
GGCCTCTTTTCTGCTCCCAGCTTGGTCTCAGACACACCCTGAGTCATAATGAGCCACCTCCAGGGCTTCTCAACAGAGAGGTGTGTGTGTGTCACAGGGCAGCCAAGTGGGGGAAGGGCCCTGGACGCATTGTCCCCTCCCTAAAACCAACTGTGAAACCCTGGACAAGTGAATTCACCTCTCCAGGCCTCCTTGACCTTGGCTCTAAACTTATGGATGGGCTTCTTTGGTTAGGAGGAGTGGGTTGGAAGAAGATATTAGTCGTGTCTAAAAAAAGTGAAATTGAGATGATTACTGGAACCACAAAGCCTCAATTTTATCTCCATTACTACCACAAATTCAGCCACCTCCATGGCTGATGCAACAGTCATACACTGCCTCTGCACAGATGTACCCAGTGCTGTGACTTAGCACCTGGAGCCTCTTCTTGGGTCTCAGTATCGAAATCTAACTGAATTGGCAAAATTGGAGTGGAAGGAAAAGCAGACAGTGTGTGTGTGTGTGTTCATGCGTGCCTGTGTGTGTGCATGATGTGCGTGTGTTGGCGCATGCCTCTGTGTGTGTGTATGTTCATGCATGCCTGCGTGTGTGTTTGTGCATGCCTCTGTGTGTGTACATGTTCATGCATGCATCTGTGTGTGTGCGTGTGTTGTTGCATGTCTCTCTGTGTGTGCATGTTCATGCATGCCTGTGTGTGTGTTTGTGCATGCCTCTGCGTGTGCACATGTTCATGCATCCTTCTGGGTGAGTGCGTGTGTTCATGCATGCCTCTGTGTGAGCTTGCGTGTGTGTGTGCTGATGCATGCCTCTGTGTGTGTATGTGTGCATGTTCATGCATGCTTGTGTGTGGGTGTGTGTTGGTGCATGCCTCTGTGTGCATGTGCATGTTCATGCATGCCTCTGTGTGTGCATGCATGTGTGTGCTTGTGCATGCCTCTGTGTGTGTGTGTGCACGTGTTGGTGTATGCTCTGTGTGCACTTATGTGTTGGTGCATGCCTTTGTGTTTGTGTGTATGTTCATACATGCCTCTGTGTGTGCATGTGTGTGTGTGTTGGTGCATGCCTCTGTGTGTGTGTGCATGTGTTGGTGCATGCCTCTGTGTGTGTGTGTGCATGTTCATGCATGCCTCTGTGTATGTGTTGGTGCATGCCTTTGTGTGTGTGCATGTTCATGCATGCCTGTGTGTGTCTGCATGTGTTGGTATATGCCTTTGTGTCTGCTTGTGTGTGTGTTGGTACATGCCTGTGTGTGTGTGCGTGCATGTTCATGCATGCCTCTGTGTGTGCATGTGTGTGTGTGTTGGTGCATGCCTCTCTGTGTGTGTGTGCATGTGTTGGTGCATGCCTGCGTGTGTGTGTGAGTGTGCGTGCTGCATGCACTCATGCAGTCGTATCTGGTCTCAAAGGCAGATCCAAGGATTTTGGATTTATCTGTCTGTCCTGCACTCTTTGTAGCACCCAATCGTTTGCATAATAACAAAGGATAACAGGAACACCCATCATTTATTTCACCTTCCCTTTGACTGGGAAGATGAAGGAAGAGAAAAACAAGACTTTTTCTTGCAATTTTCTTGAGAAGAAACTCAGGCACAGAGAGATTACGTGAGCTGTCTAAAGTCGCCCAGTGAGTCAGAACTAAATCTGGCCCTGGAAGCCAAATGTCTGGAGTCCCTACTGGGCAGTTTCCAACAGAGGGTAGGGTTCAAAGGTTGCCATTGGCCCCTCCCTGCAGCTCCCTCTCCTGCTCCTGGGCATCCCAGGGGCTGTCCTCCCTCTCTGCTTCTTAGGGGGTCCTAGGAAGAGGGGGATTGGCCAGAAAGCTGGGGGCTGCTCTGTTTCCTCTGCAAAGAGCTGCCCTGCAGGACCTCACAGAGTGGGAATGTTCCATAACCCTCAGGCTTCCTGAGAAAGCCAATAGGCCTGACTAGTGACCAGGTCCCTTGAAAGGACAGCTGATATCCCTGGAACCCAGACCTCAGTCCCCAGGGCAGGGCACCCAGGGGATCCTGGACCCTTTCTTCCAGAAAAGGTCACACCCCTGCTACCCACTGTGCTCTAAAGCAGTGGTCCCAACCTTTTGGCACCAGGGATCAGTTTCATGGAAGACAATTTTTCCATAGATGGGGTGGAGGGTTGGGTGGTGATGGTTTTGGGATAAAACTCTTCTACCTCAGATCATCAGGCATTAGATTCTCTCTGAGCCTCAGTTGAGAGTCCACTCCTCCGAAAAACACAGTGCCCAGAAGAAGAGATGAGCCCCAGGCATGAGGGGAGACACCTTCCCTCAACCACATTCAGTGCCTCAGTTTACCTCTCTGGAAACAGAGCTGCTTTTTCTTGACATTTTGTTGGTGGAGAGGTTGAATGTTCTGGAAATGAATTGTGGCAGAGCCTGGAGATCTGTCTCTGTCTCCAACTACACCCCAGCCACACTGCCTTTCAATTCCTCCAACTCGCCAAGCTCTTGCCCACCCCGGGGCTTTGATCATGCTGTTTCTCCTGCCAAAATGCTCTGTTCTTCTTCTCCTAGCTAAGTCCTGCTCATCCCTCAGGTGTCCCTGAGGGAACAAGTATCGTGGAAAGGCAAGGCTTGGAATGAGCTCCCAGCCACAGTGTGGGAGGGATGAGGAGGACGGGACAAAAGAAAACAAGAAGGAAGAGAGTCTGGGAGGGCAGGTCCCAGGTCCATGGGAAGGAGGCAGCCCAGATGGCAGGGAGAGCACTTGAATCTAGATATCCTGGATCCTCCATGACCACCGCCCCAGGCCAGAAGATGACTTTGAGGTCCAGGGCCAGCCTCGGGAAGGAGCGGGGCTGTGGCATCTGTCTGTGCCTGTCACACTCTGAACTCTACCTCTGGGCCTTTGTTCAGCCTGTTCCTCCCTGGAATGCTGCCCACCTCATCTCTACTTGTAAATCCAGCACATAGCTGAGGGCCAAACCCCAAGTTCCTCTGTCCCCAGTCACCCTGGCACGGCTGCCTCAGGCCAAGGCTGGCTGCCCTAGTCCTGCCTTTCTGTGGGTGGGGACACAATTTCATTCAGCTCCTTATTCCCCCCACCCCAACAGGCCCTCTATCCCTCCCCTCCACTGCCCTCTCCCTGCCAACCCCAGGCCTGGCACAGAGCAGGTGTTTAGTTCATAGTTGCTAACCAGAATGAGAAGGTCATTGCTGCCCAGCTGACCTGGGCTTGGGCTCTGATTCCTCAAGCGTCAGAACCATGCCCATGGCCTGAATGAGCAGACGGGCACAGGTGGGGTACAGAGAGAGGAGGGCCCTGGTTCTCTCTCCGTCCGTATCCCTTCCCTATGTCCCCTCTGGAGGGAGAGAAGTCTCATCATGAACATCTCTGCAGTCTGCTCTCCTGTCTGCCTTGGCCTGTCTCACTTTGTCTCACTCTCAGTCCTCCTGGGGGGTCTTTCTGCCCCTCCCCTTGCTGCTGTGGATTTCCTTCTTAACCAGCATTGCAATGCTGTCACTCTGTTGTCCCAAGCACTCCGTTGCTCCCAGTGGCCTCTGTCTGGGGACATTCAGGCCCCAGGTGCGCTGGCCCTGCCCACCTCTCTGGCCACACACCCCAGTGGCCTCCTGCATACTGTGCTGGCTCTCCCTCAGCTGCACCACGAGTTTGGGGGCCTCCTTCCTCCTGCATGCACTGAAGCTCCCTTTCTCCAACGGAGAAGTCACCCACCCATGTAGAGTCACTCAATGTTACCCGCTCAGAGAAACCACCTCCCTCAGGGCCTCTAGGCATTTCTATCAAGGTTCTACCGACACCTGTGTGAGGGGTCCTGGGGTTACGCACATGCGTCCCTCTCCCCTGCTCCTCTCAGGATGGAAACCTTGTCTTCTTCCCCTGTGTCTGCGGCCCTGCCCCAGAACATGGCTGCTCTAGGCCTCAAGACATGCCTGTGGAGGGGGTGGGCCAGGGCCTGCTCCTCCGGGGACTCAGAGCCGGGGAATGTTCCCCACTCCCATTCCTGGCAAGGTGGGGGCTGGCTGGTGGGTGTTCTCATGGGCTGGATGGCTGATGTCTGGCTGCTCTGGAGAGCCAGCTGGGCTGAGGGAAATGGAGAGCTCAGAGCCTGGATGCCTGCCGTGGGTGAGCAGGCACAGAAAGTGAGGGCCCAGGCTCTGAGGACTTCCACGGGATCTGGGGAGAAAGGGTGGGAAGCCGGGGAGGCAGTGGCTAGGCCTGGTCATCATCTTAGCCAGAGCCCTGAGTGCAGAGTCTCCCAATGGCCCTGTAGTTCCAGGCCCCGGAGCTTCCCCACCACACCCCCCACCACTATCACCACTGGCTCTGGGGGTCCCTGGCTCAGCCTGCAAGGCCCAGGATGGAGGGAGGGAGGGAGGGCACCAGGCAGAGACACTAAGCCCAACTCCTTCTACTGCCTATGTAAACAGATGACTTAAAGGCTTAGGAACAGAAAAATAAATAGCCCTGCTGGCCACAGCTGGCCTCAGCCACAGGGAGCTCACTTTTCCTTCAGGAAGCAGCCTCTGGTGTCAGAAGCCCTGGGAGACTTGGCAGCAGCTGCCCACCAGCCCGGGAGGAGGGCCTGGCTTGGCTTCCTAGGGGATCCTTTCCCCAAGTTCCAAACACAGGAAAAGGGACGCTCCCCAGAAACCCATTTTCTCTATGCAAAATGCCCCCATATGCAAATGTAATATCATTTGAAAGCAGGGCACGTTGGGATTGGTCCCAGAAACCACTGGGGGGTCACTCATGGGATGGAGCAGGGCTGTTCAGAGGTGACCTGCATGGGCTTCTGTGTGAGCCTGGCACTGCCACTGGCTTGCTGGGTGAGCCTGGGCCAGTGATATGACCTCCCTGTGCTTCAGTGGCCTGGAGAAGGGGGACAGTAATGGTACCTGCCCCACAGGGATGTTTCTAGGGTTAAATGAGATAATACATGCAAAATGCAGAACAGTACCTGGCATGTGGTGAGTACTCAACAAGTGGTAGCTATTATGTTAACATCACCTGGCTGCCGCCCTGGGGATCTGACTCCCACTTAAAGGGGCCAACCAGGTGGGGGAGTGAAGTCACTGGGCCACGCTCCCACCCCCAGCTTTGTGCCAACACCGCTCTGCATCACTGGACGCAATCTACCTTGCCCTCCAGCACAAGCCCCGGCCCTCCACCCAGATGTCTATTCTCCGCTGACACCCGGCATCAGCTTTGAAAACATCTGCATGGCGCATCTTGGCTCTCTGCACAGTCCAGATGTTTGGGCAGCGTGAGGACTTGCTTTTCCGGCCTCCCCCAGGAGTAGGGTGGGGGGCTCAGCATGTTGGGGCAAACATCTGTGATTGCAGGGAGCCCAGCCTTCACCTTCTCTAAAGCAGGCCTCCTGAGCAGGGGCCCTCTGCGGAGGAAGGGGGCTGAAGACAGTCACCCAGCCTCTGTTCCAGAGGATTGCTGGCTGCAGGCTAGCCCTGGCCCTGGCCCTGCTGGACACTGCAGAACATGAAAGCCAGCTGACCTTACTGGGAGGAAGGCCAGGGGGACACTCAGGGCTGGTGGGAGCAGGGAAGGACATGGGGATCTCTGCAGACCTGAAGCCTGGGGTTGGGCAGTGAAGAAGCCTGGGTTCTAGTCCTGGCTGGCCTAGGCAACTGCTGTATGACTTTGGACGGGCCACTGTCCCTCTCTCAGCCTCAGTTCCTGAATTGGAACAGTAAGGGGGTTGGACTAGATCAGGTTACAAAGTGTATCCAGCGTCAGAACCCCTAGAGAGTCTGTTATTTCCCAGTCCCCCACCTCAGTCGCCATCATCACAGAGATTGTGATTTACCAAGTCTGCGGTGGGAACTGAATCTGAGAATTTTTCACAAAGGCCCCTAAGGCGTACCTCAAGAGGCAGGAGCCACTGGCCCAAATGATGTGTAAGAATCTGTTGACCTTCTGGTGGCCTCTGTGTGATGTCCTCTGGCCCTGCTTCTCACAGTCACTCCGGAAGGCTGACGTCAGCCTGCTCTGGCCTTCAGACAAGCCCAGGAGTGAGCCGAGAGCTTCGGACACAGTTAGGTCAGGTGGTGTCAGCAGGACGTGTGCATGTGAGGGGAGGCACGTGTGTCCGAGTGGCCCTGGGTGTGTGGCAACTAAGGGGCATGTGCTTCTCTGCATGGGTGGGGAGTGAGTGCCTCTGTCTATAAGTGTGTCTCCTAAAAATGGACAGGTGCTGAAATGGCCTGGGAAGTACCTCTTGCCTGTACTGCCCTCCTGGTGAAGGAGTGGATGCTCATACCCACCCGGGAGCTGCAGAACTGGGCTCTGGCTGGGAACATACTGCAGTGAGTGGCTGGGAAGGGGGCCGGGGCTATGCCGGGGCTGGGCCAGGTGAGGGATAGGAGGACAGCCAAGCCCAGCCACTCAGCTCTCCCCTCACTGAGGCCTTGACAAAGCTGAGGCCTGGCAGGAGGCAGCTGGTCTACGGAGGTGCCCCTCCCACAGGACTTCCAGAACGTCTGAGCAGCCTTGAGCCTGGGCAGAAGCCCCAGGACCCTTCAGTTCTGCCTATTTCCACTCAGCCCAGGCTTGGAGCCTAAGAGACCCAGTGAATGGGGACAAGAGGGGACAGCCTGGAGCTGAGAACTGGAAGCTCTTTCCTGATCACCCAACTCCATCACTCTTCCGCCCACTTCCCCCACTAGAGCCTGCCGTACCGGCTCAGGGCTCCGGCTTCTCTGGGCTGCTTGTCCCGGGCCCTGGTTCACCAGAAGAGGAGCTTCCAGGACAGGAGTGGGCAGAGCAAAGTGCAATGAGGGCTCAGCTGGTTCCTGCCCTCGAGGCGGAGGCCAAGGCAGCCGCAGTGGCTCTGTGGTCTTCTCAGCCATGGAAACTGCCCACCACAGATGGGGCTGCCTTTAGCCATTTTGGGTGGACCTATTTGCCCTTTTTTTCCCTAAAATGAGTGTCTCATCCAGCTACAGATAGACACACACATCCCTTTGCTGGGAGGGCCAAGCCCAGGATCTCCTGCTTTTAAGCCCCCATCTCAGCCCCTGGCTGCCTCCTGCTAGGGGTGTCATGAAGCACCAACCTGCCAAGGCTCTGAATCAGGAGGCCAGCTCTCTGCTCCCTGCATAGCCTTGGCCTTTCTCGGGGGCCCTGGGGTTCAATGGTAGGCAGATCCCAAGATCCTCCATGGAGATTAAGCCAATGAGAAAAACAATTACAATTAGGATCTTATCAAATGTTTACTGTGTGCCCAGCACTGTTGGAAGCACTTTACATGCAATGACTAATTTGATCTTCACCAGGGCCCTATGAGGTAGGGACTATTCTTATTCCTATTTCACAGGAAGCAACTAGCCCAAGGTCACACAGGGAGTGAGCAGCAGAGACAGGATGCAGAGGTTGCACATATGTGCTGCACAGCTGACTCAGGTTCCTTCCCAACACCTTTCAATGACTGAGCACTAACAGTGCACCAGGCTCTGTGCTGGGAGTTTCCCGTGCATTCGCTGATTTCACAGAGGTCCTGCCTCTTTAAGAACCAGGACTGGAGGAAGGGGAAGCAGGAAAGGACCAAATGAGTAGCTTGGGAAAAGAGCCACAGAAAGCTAAGGAGGGAAGCTCAGGGCTTGGCAGCAATGGGAACACTTTTTCTATATAGGCCAGATACTAAATAGGCAGTCTCTTCGATGACTACGCAACTCTGCTCTTGAAGCACAAAGCAGCAATAGACAACATGCAAATGAATGAATATGAATGCATTCCAATGAAACAGTATTTATGGACACTGAAACTTGAATTTCATATAATTTGCATATGCCACAGAATATTCTTCTTTTGATTTTTTCCAACCATTTAAAATGTAAAAGAATTCTTAGCTTGTGGACTGTACAAAAACAGCAGGTGGGCTGGATTTGGCCCTTGGGTAGTAACCTGCCAATTTCTGAATAGGTTCAGCTCATGAGTTCTGTGCTTTGTGAGTGCACTGGTTCCTACAGTGCTTCAGCCAAGATCTAGCTCCTGTCTCGGGATGCCAATCCTAGAGTTCTGGAGGACAGTCCAACAACGGTTAGTCTTGATCCTGAGCCGGGATCCAGATCTAAGTTGGAAACTCCGTTAGGGATTTGAGTTTTTGGCACCACCATTTCCTGGCTGATCTTGAGCAAGTTTCTTAAACTCCCTGAACTAGTCAGGATTCCCTTCAAGAATCCTGCAAGAGGCCGGGCGGGGTGGCTCACACCTGCAATCCCAGCACTTTGGGAGGCCAAGGTGGGTGACCACCTGAGGTCAGGAGTTGGAGACCAGCCTGGCTAACATGGAGAAACCCCACCTCTACTAAAATTACAAAAATTAGCCATGTGTGGTGGTGGGTTCCTGTAATCCCAGCTATTTGGGAGGCTGAGGAAGGAGAATTGCTTGAGCCTGGGAGATGGGGGTTGCAGTCAGCTAAGGTTGCAGTAAGCTGAGATTGGGCCATGGCACTCCAGCTTGGGTGATAAAGTGAGACTCTGTAAAAAAAAAAAAAAAAAAAAAAAAAATCCTGCAAGAGAGAGAACTTCAACTCAGTTGCTTAAGCTAAGAAGGAAAGCTACTGGCTCGTGTAATTGAAAAGTCCAGGAGCATACCTAGTACCTTCACCGGTAAATCCAGGTGCTCAGGTGACGTTGTTTGGAGTCTATCTCTTCACCTCTTGGTTCCATGTCTCTAGGTTGGCTTCTTGCTCGGTTTCAGTTATCCTAAGGGGTGGCAGAAGTGGTTACCAGCAGCTGAAGGTTCACATTCCATCTGCTTAGCAATCCCAGTTGAAAGCTAACTCCACTTCCCCAAAGTCTTGGCAAATTTCCAGAAGGTGATCATAGGCTCTGGTTGGCCAGGTTTGTGTCATGAAACTCCTACTGAACCAAGCACCATGTCCAAGGAAAATGGAATGTCTGGTTTGCCCCTGGAGCCAAGGAGTGGGGGCAGCCCCCAGTGACTCGGTGTACATTGTGAGTAGAGGAGTGGCTCCCAATGGAAAATTGAGAAGCTGTAACCAGGGGTAGGGAGAATGGAGGCTGAACAGACAGACCAACAGCTGCCCGCCTTAGACTCTGGGGCTCAGTGTCCTTTTCTGTAAAGGGGGGATAATGACACTACCTCAAAGTCAGTGTGACAATGGGTAGCAAGGACATCTGACATTCACAACACAGCTGCTCCTTAAGAGAAAGCCCTACAGAGCTGGGGGTGATGGTATATAACTGCAGTGTTGGGAGGCCAAGGCAGGAAGATTGCTTGAGCCCAGGAGTTCAAGGCTGCAGTGAGCTAGTATCACACCACTGCACTTCAGCCTAGGTGGCAGAGCAAGACCTTGTGTCTAAAAAAAAAAGAAAGCCCTGTGGAATATAAAATGGTACAGCCACTTTGGAAAACAGGATGGAGGTTCCTTAAAAAAATTAAACATCAAATTACCATATGGTCCAGCCATGCCACTTCTGAATCTATAGAAGTAAAATAATTGGAAGTGGGGACTCAAACAGATCTGTGTACACCCATGTTCATAGCAGCATTACTCACAGCAGCCAAAAGGTGGAAGGAACCCAACCACCCAACAAACATAAATGGATAAACAAAATGTGGTCTATCCATACAATGGAATCCTATCCAGCCTTAAAAAGGAAGGAAATTCTGACACATGCTAAAATATGGATGAACCTGGAGGACATTATGCTTAGTGGAATAAGCCAGCCACAAATAGAAAAATACTGTATGATTCCTTTTATATGAGGTAACTAGAGTAGCCAAATTCACAGAGATAGAAAGCAGAATGGTGGTTACCAGGGGCTGAGGGGAAGGAGGAATGGGGGCATTAATGTTGAATGGGTTCAGGGTTTCAGTTCTGCAAGTTGGAAAAGTTCTGGAGATAGATGGTAGCAATGGCTATACAACAATGTAAATGTGCTTAATGCCACTAAACTGTATACCTAAAAATGATTAAAATGTTAAATTTTAGTCTATGTATATTTTATCATTATTTAATAAATGTTTTAAAAAGAAGCAAAGAAAGCCCCACAGAAGACATGCGCAACTCAAAACTTTCCTTTCAGAAGCCATGGCTGCCCTGAAGCCCTCAAATCATGCCAAGGGAACAGCTGGGTTTTGCTTTCCTTCCCCTCTGCCTTATTTTTCTCCCTCCTCACTCTTGCTGCTGGGGGTTGCACCCCACAATAAAACATTAGCACATAAATTTGACCACAGGCTGTGTTTCCAGGGGAACCTGGGATAAGGTACTTACCTTTGCAAAGCCAGCACAAGTAAGTGCTAAGGAATATTTGTTGGATGGATGGATGGATGGATGGATGGATGGATGGATGGATGGACAGATGGATAGAGGGGTGGGTGCATGGAGGGATGGAGGGATGGGCTTTGCTAGTAGAATGCAGTAAGGAACTCTCTCTTGATTAGAGAAGCAAATGTAGATACCCACATATTCAAACTCAAAACACCGGTCCACACAGTCAGGAAAACACTGTCCCACATAGGCTGCCCCATTCTCTCACATACCAGAAACTCCCATCAGGCACTCCCCTGACCTGTGTGTAGCTCTGTCTCTTCCAGATCAAGCCTCCTGTGAATGTACCAAGACTGTGTTCATAGAGGTGGAGAAGAGATTGCTGACGAATGGAAGACAACTCTGCAGTGGATAGAAACCCTCCTGAAAAATGATGTCGAACCAAACGCACGTGCTTCGTGCACCAAATGCTGCCCTAAGCACAGTGTGGGTAAACTCTCCTAGTCCTCACAGCACCCCTATTACAAATGAGGAGATTGAGACAGAGGTGAAGTTGCCTCCTCAAAGTCACCCAGCCAGTAAGAGGCTGAGACACGGTTTGAACTCATGGCCATCTGCTCCAACAGGGTGCTCCCACCACCATTCTTGTGGACAGTGGAGGCAATTTTGTTCTTTGTCAGCCTGATCTAGTGATCCTGGTTATCCCACCATCCCAGCCAGGGCAGCCTTTGAGTAAGCTGGGCTTCCCCCTCCTGGGTGGCCTTCCCAAATCCCTGTAACATTTGGCTTGACAGAGGAGATCCACCCCAATCATCTACTCAGGAGAGAGACCTGAACGACTCCTTTCTCTCTGCTTGGCTCTGTAGGAAAGGGAAGGATGGAGGAGAGGCTCCAGTCTGGATGGAGATTTCTGAGCCCCCTCCTGCAAAGGCTTCTCTGTTCTCTGAATGGAAGGCCTCTGGGGACTTTTCCTCAGGTGGAGGGAAGTGGAGAAGATGGGGCAAGGAGTGAGGAAGAGAGGCCAAGAGCAAGAGGTGGCTTCACCCCTTCCCTGCCAGGCCTGATGTGAGGAGACCCGAGAGGACTTTGCCCCCACATACACTTGGCTGGCTCCTTCCTGTCATTCAGGTGACAATTCAAATGTCACCTCCCACAGGAAACCTTCCTTTATCACAGTCTAAAGCAACCCCTCACGCCATCCTGCCCAGGACCATCAGTCATTGTCTACGTGGCAATTAACGCTCTTGTATGCTGGCTTCCTATTTGTTTGCCTGTTTCTGGTCTGCCTCCTGGAACTATAACGCATGTGCCATGAGACGAGGGACTCCAGGCTCAGCTGTGTCCAGCACCTCCACAGTGCCCAGCACACTGTGAGTGCTTGGGAAATATTTGCGAAATGAATGACTGGGAATGTCAACAAGCACTTGCTAAATCTCAGGCAGAAGAAACCAACCATAAAACAATCTTCTAAATGTAATAAATGATACAAAGGGGGAAGATCAGATAAGTGTGTTTTGTTTGCTGTTTCTAGTTGAAGCTGAATTTTTTTTCTACTTTGCATAAACTCAGGAGATGGACATGAAAGACCCCCTTCTGACCAGGTAGATCAGAAACAGACTGGATTGTGCAGTTGAACAGGCTGTGCCACCCATGCTGCAGTCTTGAAGAAGGGCACTCCCTGGAGGTGTGCAGTGCACAACCTGTGCTCTGGAGTGGGCAGCCCTGGTAACTGTGTGAAAGAGAAAGACAATAGGAAGGGAAAGAAAGAGATATTTTGGTTTATAGGAGGAAGGATTAGAACAGACCTAAGTAATCATCTACTTTAACTGTTCTCCTCATTTTTTTCCAAATTAAAAAATTACAATAGGCCGGGTGTGGGCTCACGCCTGTAATCCCAGCACTTTGGGAGGCCAAGGTGGATGGATCACGAGGTCAAGAGATCGAGACCATCCTGGCCAACATGGTGAAACCCTGTCTCTACTAAAAGTACAAAAATTAGCTGGACGTGGTGGCATGTGCCTGTAGTTCCAGCTACTTGGGAGGCTGAGCCAGGAGAATTGCTTGAACCCGGGAGGCGGAGGTTGCAGTGAGTTGAGATCACGCCGCTACATTCCAGCCTGGACGACAGATTGAGACTCCGTCTCAAAAAAAACAAAAAAACAAAAAAACAAACAAAAAAAAAACATAGTAAAATGCATATAATCAAATTTACCAATTTAACTATTTTAGATGTACAGTTCAGTGGTATTGAATACATTCATAATGTTGTGCATCCATCATCACTATCTCCACAATTCTTTGCATCTTGCAAAACTGAGACTCTGTACCCACTAAACAAAAACTCCCCCAGCTACCACCATTCTACCTTCTGTCTCTCTGAATTTGACTATTCTAGTTACCCACAAGTGAAATCATACAGTATTTGTCTCTCTGGAACTGGTTTACTTCGTTTGGCATCATGTCGTCCAGGTTCCTCCGTGTCGTAGCACGTGTCAGAAGTTCATTCCTTGTCAAGGCCGAGTAATATCCCACTGTATGTATTCTCCCTCCCATTTTACAAGTGAGGAAAATGAGACCCCAAGATGTGAAACGACTTCACAGAACAAAAAATAAACAAAGCCAGCCAGAGCTCCACTTGGCCTCTCAAAAGTGCTGGGATAACATCAACATCGTCGTGTCTCTGACTAGTTTGTCACCTTGCAGTGGTAAAGAAGACCTTTCACTCCATGTGTTTCCAGGACCCTGGTCTAAAGTTGTGGTGGAAAACTTAGTTCTCAAAGGCAGCAACCAGGTCTCCAACGGAGTAAACTTCAAAAGGTGAGAGACAGTACCTGTCTCATTCCCCACTGAAGCCCCTGCCCCTGCCCAAGCTCAAGGGTGGCGTGCAGTAGGTACTCAGATAATGACAGCCAACCTTTCCTCAGCCCTTCCTACCTGACAAGTGATGTTTTAAGCACGTTGCCACTTTACATCCAGTATTAACTCACTGAATCCTCTCAGCGGCCTTATGAAGCAGGTTTTAGTGACATCCCTGTGGGGAAACTGAGGCACAGAGTGGTTAAGTAGCTCACGTATGCAGTCATGAATAAACAAGTCAACAAATGAACCTGCTATGTTGTCATTGAGACCTTCCAAAATATCCCCACCAGGACCTCAGAGCCTCGTCCCTCCCATGGCTGAAAGCTGCCTAGCACTGTGAAAGCAGCACATCCCTCTGAGGGAACAAGCGTTCCTCCTTCTCTCTCTGCAGGAATCGGCCTAGCTCATAGTTTGGGGAGGAGCCTTGATACAATCTCAAGATGAGACTGGTCTGGAAGGGCCAACACCGGGAGCACAGGAGGCCTGCCGAGGAAGTGCACTTTGGTTGCTATTCTGAAGGCACTAAGTGGGAAGATGGCATGGCCCTGTCCACACACTCACACACACACTGTGTCTCAGCTGACAGGAAGAGGAAATGCCTTGCATTTTCCAGCCCCTTGTCCCCAGGCCAAACCTAAATGCCAGCCCTAAAAATACAGCTTGGAAGCAGAGCTATGATAACAGCTCTCTCCTGTCTCTGTCACTGCCCCCCTTCCCTTACCCCCTCAGGTTTATTTTCGAATGAGGACGCTGCATAGAAGGAACCTGATGCTGGTGAAACCTGAGTGCTTTCCTTTCATGTCTCCTTCCATTCAGGTTTCTGAAGGGGAAGAGAAGGAAAGGAGGGAAGCATGGCTACCTTTGTCCAGGAGGAAAGCAAAGGGGATGGGGTGGACAGCAGTACAAACAGGCCCTGGTTGGCAATGAGAATTTGTCAAGCTGAGCACCATGCCAGGCACGGTGCGGAGAGTTGGAGTCAAATATACCATCCCTGTCCCCAGGGCACTTTCATGCTCAACAGGGTTTGTACCAAAACACTGGAAAGAAGGGCACAATGCCCAGGGCAAACATTGGGGTCCTCCAACCAGTTATAAAAGGTCACCCCTGCCAGGGCCAATAAAAGCCAAGGAGGAGTAAAAGCTTGAAAACTTTCCTGCTACCCAGGACTGGAAACAAGGCAAGGATATCCACTTTTGCCATTCCTACTTAACATTGCACTGGGGTTGCAGCCAGTGTAATAAGGCAAGAAAAAGAAATTTAAAACACCCAGATTGGAAGGGAAGAAGTAAACTATTTGCAGACAACATGAGTGTCTACATAGAAAATCCTGTAGGCACCTGTAATCCCAGCTACTTGGGAGACTGAGGCAGGAGGCGGAGGTTGCAGTGAGCTGAGACTGCACCACTGCACTCCAGCCTGGGTGACAAGAATGAAACTTTGTCTCAAATAAAAAAAAAAAAAAGAAAATCATATAAAACTTACAAAAAAGGTACTAGAATTAATAAGTGAGTAGGAAGGTTATAGAATTTAAGAGCAATATACAAAAATCAATTGTATTTCGAATATACTAGCAACCAAGAATTAGAAATTGAAATTTAAAATACTACCATAGGCCAGGCTTGGTGGCTTATGCCTGTAATCCCAGAACTTTGGGAGGCCGAAGTGGGTGGATCACCTGAGGTCAGGAGTTTAAGACTAACCTGGCCAACATGGTGAAACCCTGTCTCTATTAAAAATACAAAAAATTAGCCAGGCATGGTGATGGGCACCTGTAATCCCAGCTACTTGGGAGGCTGAGGCAGGAGAATTTCTCGAACCCGGGAGGTGGAGGTTCTAGTGAGCCAAGATGGCACCACTGCACTACAGCCTGGGCAACAAGAGCAAAACTCTGTCTCAAATAAAATAAAATAAAATAAAATAAAATAAAATAAAATAAAGTAAAATAAAATAAAATAAAATACTACCATTTACAATAGAACGAAAAAGTATGAAATACTTAGGGATAAATCTGCAAAAGATATGTAAGACCTTACACTGAGAACTACAAAGCACTGCTGAGTGAAATTAAAAAGCTAAATAAATTGAGAGATATACTGTGTTCTTGGATTGGAAGACAATATTATAAGACAATATTTCCACTGAATTGATATATAGAATCAATAAAATCCCCATTAAAATCCCAGTAGGATTTTTGGTAGAAATTGACCAACTGATTCCAAAGTTATATGGAAATACAAAGGATCTAGAACAGCCAAAACAACTTTGAAAAAAAAATATTGAAAGACTTACTCTAGGTGATTGTATGACTTACCAAAAGCTATAGTAATCAAGACAATAGGGTATTTGTATGAAGATAGACAATACATCAATAGTGGACATTTAGTCTGGAACTAGAGATAGCGGTCATTCTTACAGAATCAGAAAGCAGCCCAGGTACACAGTCCAATCGCCAGGTAAGCATCAGCGGACAGGTCCATCTCAGTAAAGGCTATGGCCAAACACCCGCCCACAGAGAAGGAGACCTATATCTGGGAGAAAGTAATAGAGTCTAAAAGTAGATCAACTTATATGTGGTCAACTGATTTTTGACAGAGGTGCCAGGCAATGCGTGAAAGAGAATCTTTTCAACAAATGGTGCTGGAGCAATTAGACAATTAGATACCCACATGCAAAAAATAAATAAATAAATAAGAACTTGAATTCATCAAGAACTTGGATTCATAACTTGCGCCATATATAAAAGTTAGCTAAAAAGAATGTAGACCTAAATGTAAGAGCTAAATTTACAAAACTTTTAGAAGAAAACATAGGAGGAACCCTAGTGACTTGGATTTGGAAAAGGTTTTATAAATATAATGCAAAAAGCACAAACTATTAAAATAAATAAATTTTAAAATAAATAAATATTAAAATGAAGCAAAATTTGAAAGTTTGCTCTTTAAAAGATATGCTTATGAAAATGAAATGGCAAACCACACACTGGGAAAAATATTTGCAACAAATTTATCCAGCAAGGGCCTTGTGTCTAGACTATATAAATAACTATTACAACTCAATCAAACAGCAAACAACCCCATTTTAAATTATTTACTTATTAATTTTAATTTTTCTGTTTTTTTGAGATGAAGTCTTGCTGGAGTGCAATGGTGTGATCTCGGCTCACCGCAACCTCCGCCTCCAGGGTTCAAGTTGTTGTCCTGCCTCTGCCTCCCGGGTAGCTGGGATTACAGGCACCCATCATCATGCCCAGCTAATTTTTGTATTTTTGTAGATAAAGGGTTTCACTATGATGGCCAGGCTGGTTTTGAACTCCTGACCTCAGGTGATCTGCCTGCCTTGGCCTCTCAAAAGTGCTGGGATTACAGTTGTGAGCCACTGCACCCAGCCAAACCCAATTTTTTTCAGTGGGCAAAATATTTGAACTGACATTTCACCAAAGAAGACATGTGGATAACAAATAAGCACGTGAAAAGATGCTCAATACCATTAGTCATTAGGAAAACACAAATTAAACACCCACTAGAGTGTCTAAAAACAGCTTAAAGAGACTAACTCTAGTGAGTGTTGGCCAGCACATGGAGCAACTGGAACTCACACACGCTGCTGCGGAGAATGTAAGATGACATTCCGTTACAAAAACAGTTTGTAACAACTTCTTTCCACCCAAGAGAAATGAAAACATTTGCCCATGTGTGCATGAATGCTCATAGCAGCTTTCTTTGTAATAACCAAAAACTGGGAACAACTCAAACATCCATCAGCAGATTAATGGAAATACAAATTGTGGCCCTTCCACACAATGGAATACCACTCAGTGATAAAAAGCCATGAACTGCTGACACACATGATAATGTGGATGGCCACCAAAATAATTAGGCAGAATAAAAGAAATTGGACCCAAGAAAGTATACACTATATGCAGCCATTAATAGAAGGTTCTAGAAAAATTTGAATTCATCTATAGTGACAGAAAGCAGATCAACTTTTGAGGGTGATAAGGATGTTCACTATCTTGATTGTGGTGATCATTTCACAATGTATACATATGTCAACATTTTTTATTAAGTTGAACACTTTAAATGTATGCAATTTATGTTCTATCAGCTATACCTCGATAAAGCTATTTTTAAAGTGTTTTTAAAAAAAGATAAGGGTGAGGTGCAGTGGCTCATGCCTGTAATCCCAGCAATTTGAGAGACCCAGGTGGGAAGATTGCTTGAGTCCAGGAGTTCGAGATCAGCCTGGGCAACATGGTGAAGCCCCATTTCTACGAAAAAGTACAAAAATCAGCAGGTGTGGAAGTGTGTATCTGTGGTCCCAGCTACTCAGGTGGCTGAGGTGGGAGGATCGATTGAGCCTGGAAGGTCAAGGCTGTAGTGAGCCATGATTGTGCCACTGTACTCCATCCTGGGTGACAAACAAGACCCTGTCTCCAAGTAAATAAATAAAAGGAAGAATAGGTGTAGGCAAGGATTCTAAACTAATTTTTTGGTTATGGTCCTTTGAGAATCTGATGGAAAACCACATAAAATTGGACACACACAAATCCCACACAATTCCAGGTGGGTTTGTGGACCCTCAGTGGCCTGCAGTGCCCACCCTCAGGCCCCAGGTTTCACGCCCCTGGTCTACGGTAGCATCAATGACCACACGTGTTCATATGTTGACTCTCCACCCTAAAATAATGCTGGACCCCTTCCCCTCAGTATAGCTCACCCTCCCCTGGGCTAAGAATATGCATTTATGACAAAGTTGATAGATATTACAGTAAGACACTGCACCCTGAGAGAGAGCCACAGGGTGGGCCCACCATGGAGTCAAGCCCAGAGGGCTGGCTGTTGGTGCACTACGTGCTGACCCCCGAACTACGGGCCCATAGCATCGTGAAAGCTCGGAGCAGCCATCCTGGGGGAGCTGGAGGAAACAGAGACATGTTCTGCTTTCTCGGTCTTCCTCTTCTGCCTTGGTCTCCCAGACACCGGCCTCCTTCACTGTGGGCAGAGGTTTGGCCATAGCCTTTAGTGAGCCGGACCTACCTTCTGGTGCTTACCTGGTGACTGGACTCTGAATGCAGTCTGATCCCTGACTTAGTAAGAACGCCCGATGGCCCTAGCCCCAGACTGAATTCTAACTCTCATCACCACTGATCCTAACACTGACCCCTCATTGACTCAAGTGCGTTATAAACCACAAGGAAGTCCAGACCAGGAACTAGGTGCTCAGAGCAGCTGAGCCTTCTTGAAGACACAGAACAAAAGCTGTGTTTTCAAGCCGCGAAGCCTGAGCCAGCGCAGGAGGATCCGTGTTGACCGTGATGATAACGAGAAGGAAAGGGTGAAAGGGACAGAAAGAGCCTCAGTGCGATTTGGCTGCGTGAGCAAATCCGTCCCACCCTTCAGAGTCTCAACCTGTGATCCTTCATCTAAACTGGATTTTGGTTCTGCAGACCCTGAAATAGGAAGACAAAGAAGAGACACACAACAGCCCTCCCTTCCCTCCCCTGATTTCCTCCATTCCACCTGTGTCCCTGGGGGGAATGCTCAAACCTCCCAGCAGAGGGCGTCCTCTGCCTTCTAACTCGGCACAGTGGCGGTTTCCTGGGTGCCAGGACCGGAGTCCTCCGCTCCCAAGTACCCAGCCAGGCCGACCGGCAGAAGGAGGGAGTTTCTGGCCAAACCGCTCCTGGGACTCCCCTCCTGGTCCTTCCTGAGTGGTCACCTATCTGTGCCTTGGGGTGGATGGTGTCAGTGGGTTCAGATATGCCTTTGTCTGGGACCGTGCAGGGCGGATGCTCTCCCTCCATCCCCTCAAAGTTCCCCAGTGGTTAGTGGGCACCCACCCACAAAAGCACTGTAGGGCTCTGGTTGCCCCAGCCTGCCCCATGCCTAAGGAACTAGCTTCCTACCCTCCAACAGGGTCTAATCTGAGAATCCCGGACCAGGTAAAAACACACACCTGTTGGGGTGAGGGATGGTGCCAGCTCAGTGGCTCTGTTCTATCTGCCCCTCACAGTCACCTGAAAAGCTCTGTAAACACACCAGTACCTGGCTGGCTCCCCACCAATAAGCAGAGATTCTGGGGGTAGGGCCCAGGAGAAGTATTTTTCTCAGGTCCCGGGACTGAGAACCAAGGGACAGAGGCTCTGCCAGATGCCTCAGGCTTGTGCTTCAAGTGTGGCCCCAGGACACAGCGTCACCTGGGAGCTTGTTAGAAATGCAGGGTCTTGGGCCCCACCTCAGGCCTCCTGACCTGGGAGCTGCAGCTTCACAAGATCCCCAGGTGCTTCATGGCACATAAAAGTCTGAGAAGTGCTGACTCCTGACACCAAGAGGTTGATTTTGTGATTGGGCTGCGGGAAGCAGACCAAAAATAGTTGGCACGTGGCGTGCGAACAAGTGTTAGCAGAACAGAGAGAGCTGCAGGACATTTAAAAATGGGAGCCTGCTGAGTGGCAGAGTATTCAGAAGGCTTCTTGGTGGAGGTAGAATTTCAGCAGCCTTGAAGTCAGGTCAATGAAGAGGGTGAGGAGGTATTTCAGGAGGGTTCATGGCTCAGTGAGGGCCCCGGGAAGGAAAGCATATGGTGTGTCGGGGCATAGCGAAGAGGCAGCCTGGGGGAGAAGGACCTCCTTAGAGGGCAGGCCGAAGTCCACCTGGACAGGGAGCTTGGAGTCAGCCAAGGGGAGCCGTGACTGTTGGGCAGAGGAGTTAAGAGTTTTTCTGTAGGCAAAGGGGAGCCATTGAAGATTCTTGAGCAGCCAAATAGCCTGTAAACAAGAGCTTTGAAAAATGTACCAGGAAAAAAATGGGAGAAGAGATGGAACAGAATGGTCTGCTTTCCGCATAGTCCCAGACAGGGTGATTAATAAAGAAAACAAGAAAAGGAATAGCTACGTTTTTCTGGTGCTTACTATATTCCCAGCATGATTCCAAGTGCTTGTTTTGGTTACAAGTAGAGTTGATGTTCAGCTGGTGCACCCCAGTAAGCTTCTGGGTGGCATCTTAACTGAGGGGTCAGAGTCTCCAAAGCCCCTAGTGTGAAACATGTTGATGTCATCCCTGGTTAAATCTAGGCCTCTGTCCAACAGACCACATGCAACCCCCAGCACAGTCAAGTAGCACAACCACGAGGAGCCTTGATTTCTCCCGTGTTAAATGGAGTTAGCAGTAACTGCACCCCACGGAGTTTCAGTGAAGATTAAAGAAGGCCATTTACGTAACATGCTTAGCAAAATGTCTGGCACAAAATGAGTGAATAAATGGAGCTATTGCCACTCGGCAGAGCCTTGTGTGAGGGAGTGATGCTGGAGACTGGAGGCTGAGTGTCTCATCTGTGTCCACTTCAGACTCTGGACCGCCCGATTCCCTGGCAGGCGGTGGGAAAGGGCTCCATTCCCAAACCCCATCCCATCCTCTTAGCTACGGCCAAGTAGACCCAGCTCCCGGAAGACAGCATGCTGCTTCAGGATGAAGCCTTCTCACATCTTTCACCTTGAACCCCCTTCCTTTGGGCTGACTCCCATTTGCCCATGAATACCTAGTTCAGTGAACAAAAGAGAAACTGAGTCCAAGGCACAGTCCCTGAGTGCTGAGGCTGGATTGGAAGCCCCTACCAACACCCCGTGGCCATTGTCCCCAGCACTGCCATCACTGACATCTTTGGTGTCCTGGCTGCCTCCCCACCATGCTGTGTAAGGACTCACTGGGTCCTGGAATTCCCAGGCTCAGCGCTGTGGCCTGAAGGCTTGGCCCAGCAATTGGCAGGGTGCAGGCAAGCAATAATGTTGAGTGAATGAATGCAAGAGCATTCTCTCCCACAGTTCCTGCATCTGGGGTAAGGCAGTGTGACTTCATGATTGAGAACTGTCAGACAACCTGGATTTAAATCCTGGATCTCCTACTTACTAGCTGTGTGACTTGGAGCAAGCTACTCAACCTCTCTGTGCCTCCATCTCTGCTCCTATAAAATGGACTAATAGAGTTGTGAGGAATTAATTAATTAATATGCATAAAGCCCTCAGCACAGGGTCTGGCAGTGGTAATCTCTCAATAAATCATACCCGGAATTATCATTATGGCGATTATTATTAACCCTTAGCTCCCTGGGCTTGCAAACAAGCCTGGTTCTTCAGAATAGAGACATCTAAGGTGCAGGAGTCCCCACCACCCTATCCTTGGCAGGCAGGAAAGGATTTCATGACAGGCGGTGACTTGGCCTGCAGGCTGGAAAGGTGGGCTGGGAGGATTCCTCCAGCAGCTTCCGTTCTGCACCCCTCCAACCCAAACTTCCTCTGGGAGTGGATCGAGCTGCAAGGTGACTTCCTTTGCCTGTGATCCTAAATCCCTCACTTCATTGCATCTGGGACAGAGCCCCAGACTCTATGACCCCCACCTCATTTCCAAAAAGATTAGACCAAGCAGGTCCCCCCACACTTTCCCTTCTTCCCCAACCTCTCCCACCAAGTCATAGGTCAGCATCCCCCAAAATGTGCTCTTCAAGACACAAGTCCTGAGGGGAGCTCCCCAGTCAGGTGCTTCATGTCACAGTTTGACGCTGCAGCCCTAGTGCTTCCTAATGCACATTTGCTACTAAAGGCCCTGGCAAGTCCTGCAGCATACAAAACGGTTTCTCTCTTGTATCAGCTTCCTAGGGCTACCATAACATATTACCACGAAAGTGGTGTCCTAAAAACAACAGAAATTTATCTCTCACCATTCTGGAGGCCAGAGGTCTGAAATCAAGGAATAAGTAGGACTGTCCTTCCTCAAAAGGCCCTAGGGGAGAATCCTCTCCTGTCTCTTCCAGCTCCTGATGGCTCCAGGCATCTTTTGGTTTGGGGCTGCATGACTCCAGTCTCTGCCTCACTCCTAATGTGCCCTTTACCCTGCGTGTCTCCCTCACCTTTTACTCATCACTGGATTGGAGTCCACCCTAAATCCAGGGGAATCTCATCGTGAGATCCTCGATTACACCTGTGAGTACACTCTTTCCAAATAAGGTCACTTTCACAAGTTCCTGGGGTAAAGACATGACATATCTTTTGAGGAGCACCATTCAACTCACGACACCTCTGTTCAAGCTAGAGTTTTCCAGACTTTGGTTATGGAATTGTCTCTGCCTTTTTAATAAATATTTATTAATTTATAAGACAGCCAGGCACAGTGGCTCACGCCTGTAATGCTAGCACTTTGGGAGGCTGAGGCAGGCAGATCACGAGGTCAGAAGATTGAGACCATCCTGGCCAACACGGTGAAACCCCGTCTCTACTAAAAATACAAAAAAAATTAGCCAGTCACGATGGCAGGCGCCTGTAATCCCAGCTACTCGGGAGGCTGAGGCAGGAGAATCGCTTGAACCCAGGCGGCAGAGGTTGCAGTAAGCCGAGATCACACCACTGCACTCCAGAGCCTGGGCGACAGAATGAGACTCCATCTCAAAAAAAAAAAAGGAAAATTTATAAGACACAGTTTGGGAGGCACTTGTCACACATCTGGAAGCATTGGAAGCTACGATCTGGATTGTCCTATCTAGTTACTGCTCCTTGTCTAACATCACCCAGGGAGTCACTGGCAGAGTTCAGGCTGGGACTCTGAAGTCCTGACAACCAGAACACTACCCCTACTGCCATGCGAATTCCTGAAAGGTCACAGCACTCCTGGGCCCCACACAAGCTGCCCGTGGCCCATTTGACCTGACAATCCCAAGACCCAGCGACAAAGGTCCTCTCTGAGGAGGACGCCAGCCAGGGCCATCCACACACCAGGACAGCTGCCAGCTGAGCATCAGGGAGACCTGGGAAATAAATGATGAGATGGGCTGGGGGCCTGGCTCCCATGGCCGGAGATTGATGCAGCCGCAGCCAAAGCGACATAATGGGCCTTGCGGGCCAGCCGGGCGGGAGATAAAAGGCAAGGGACATAAATAACCCAGGAAAGAAAGGGTGAAAAGCTGGCCTGCAGGAATAAATCCCTGGTCCCTGACAGGCTCAGTGTGGGAGTCAGGGCAGTGTCTGTGGGCAGGGGCAGGCAAGAGGGTGGGGGGCTGTGTGGTGGGCTGCTAGCCACCCTCTGCCGCCCTCCCAGGGCTCTTGGTCACACTCGCCCCCACACAGCACACTCATGGGGGCCGTAGGGGAGGGGAAAAAGCCCAGACGGGAAGTCACCCTCTCTGC
The DNA here is from genome assembly GCF_001698545.2 of Rhinopithecus bieti. Taxonomy (NCBI): domain Eukaryota; kingdom Metazoa; phylum Chordata; class Mammalia; order Primates; family Cercopithecidae; genus Rhinopithecus; species Rhinopithecus bieti. The sequence continues at coordinate 959,145 of NW_016805647.1, forward strand.
CTCAGTTTCCTCCTTGGTAAAATGAGGTGAGGTGCTAGGTCAGTGTTTCTTGAGAGGGGCTTGAGGACCACCTGCATCAGCATGACCTGGGAAGCTTGTTTAATGTGTGAATTCCTGGGTCCCTCACAGATTTATTAAATTAGAACTTCTGAGGGAGGGTCTAGGACCAGCCCAGCTAACAAGCTTTCCAGGTGGGAGACCTGCTGGAACGGATGAACCCTAATATCCCTGCTATCATATGGATTGGATGGATGGATGGATGGATGGATGGACGGAGGGATGGATGATGGATGGATGGGTGGATGTCTGGTTGAAGAGATGGATGGATGGATGGATGGATGGATGGATGGATGGATGGATGAAGAGATGAGTGGACAGAAAGATAGACAGGCAGAGAGATAGATGGGCAGATGGACAAATTGTCAATGTGTGGTTAAATGAATAGATAAATGGATAATAGATGTTTGCTACCATTTATTAACTGTTTCCTATGTGTTAGGCTGAATGCTTTGCTTGTGTTTATCTACTATAATTCAATTTCTACTCTAATACTCCTAATTCACAGAAGATTAAACTGACTCATAAGTTCCATGACCCACCTAGGGTGAATTCAGGGCCAAAATTCAGCCCAGTCTTGTGCTATCCAGAGCCAGTGCCCCTGATCACCACAGTGTGCTGTGCAAGACAGGAGGGACACTGGGGACATTCCCCAGTCAGTGAGCATGACCCGTGTGTTGTCTTTATGACCCTGACATCTCTTAAGGTAGAATCTGACCCCAAGAGTCCCCATTCCATCCCCACTTGGCCCTTACTGTCTCTGTGCCCAGGGGTCTGGGTGAAAGCAAGAAGAGCTTGCAGTCCTCCCAGCTGGAGGCAGCAGGCACTCATTTTTCCTGGTGGCTCATGTACTCCTCCTGTTCTTTTCAGATGTTCCCAAACCTTCCTGCTTCCCCAGTTCTCCAGGGAGCCAGCACTCCTCTAATGTCCCCCACCCCACCCCGGCCTTTAGCTCTCCCCTCTGGTGAGGGCCCCGCCTGCCTCCCAAAGACCAGGAGGAAGACTGGGCCAAGGGTCCCTGAGAAAGGACTCTTGCTGCATTGAGGGCTGGGGTCAGGGTGGGGGCTGAACCTGGCCTCTGGACATGATTTTTCAAGAGATTCAAAGAGGAAGGCTCTGCTCAATGGGGCCTGCTGCAGACGAAAATGGAAACCAGATGTGTGTGCCGGGGGGAAAATCTACTCAAGACGGGGGCATTAGCACCTCATTCCCACTATTCTCAGCCATGGCTTGGGATCACTGGAGGGGAGAAGGGCAGGGGCCTCCCAGCTGCCTTTTTCACTCAGAAGAGATGAGAGGGGAAGAGAACCTTCCAGAGCAGTAGAAAGCTCCAAGCCCGTTGGGAATTCTGGGCTGAACAGACAGAACAAAACAGGAGTTGTGCTGGTCAGGGCCAAGACACGGAGGCTCAAGGCATGAAATTGCTGAGACAAGATCACATAGCATGGCCATTTCGGCAAGACGCGGCCAGTCCTTTGTTCTCCCCCTGGAGTTCCGCCATTGTCATTCCTTCCAAGCAAAACTCCCCTCCCAACCCTTGGTGAATATGAAGCTGCTCCTGGGAAGAGCATAATGTTAAGTCATTTCCAGCCATCCCACCGTGACAGCAAATTAGTTGGTCACAGATCTCTAATTTTAAAGTGGGGAATGATCTTCCATAATCTAGCCTAGTGGTTCTCAATCCTGGCTGCATATTCAAACCACCTGGGGTGGGTGGGGAGTGGAATATTAAAAAAGAAAACATGGCCAGGCGCGGTGGCTCCCAGCACTTCGGGAGGCCAAGGCAGGCGGATCACGAGGTCAGGAGATGGCGACCATCCTGGCTAACATGGTGAAACCCCGTCTCTACTAAAAATACAAAAAATTAGCTGGGTGTGGTAGCAGGCACCTGTAGTCCCAGCTATTCGGGAGGCTGAAGCAGGAGAATGGCATGAACCTGGGAGGCGGAGCTTGCAGTGAGCCAAGAGCGTGCCACTGCACTCCAGCCTGGGCGATAGAGCGAGACTCCGTCTCAAAAAACAAAACAAAACAAAAAAGAAAACACACACGTGTCCCAATACAAGCACAGAGTCCGCTTCAGTTGGTTGGGGTGGGGCCAGACATTATCTTAAAGCGTCCCCAGTGAGTCTATGGTGCAGCTCCACCCAGCCTCTCTCAAATTTCCCTTTAGGTTGGCAAATGCCCCTTTAGCCCCGCTACTTACAGCCTCTGGCCTAGCAGCATGGGCAACACCTGGGAGCCTCTTAGAAAAGCAGAATCTCAGGCCCCACCCTAGACCTTCCAAATCAGAATCTGCACCTGAGCAAGACCTCCAGGTGATTCCCGTGCACGTTTAAGTTTGAAAAGTACTGACTTTCCAAGGAAATACTGACCTTTGTTCCCACTTTATCCTGCAGGCCTCTGGACAGAGCAAGCTTCATATTATCTCTCTTCCTTTAGCACCCCAACAATCTCCCCCACCGTTCCACCTCCCCGCAAATCCTTTTCAACTGCAGAGGCCACTTGTCTGCTGGTGGGAAGAAGCAGAGCATGTTTGTACCAGGAGCCCTCTGTCTGCCCAGCCCAGGAGGTCCCAGACCTCTCCCTTCAGAGACAGCATGTGAGTGATTTACTGACACAGAAACTGGGATGGAAGGGCGGGGGTGCCAGGGACAGGGCATGGGCTGGCAGCCAGCCTGACCAAACACTACACAGTGGTCGCCACTGGGGCCCTTGAGAAGTCACACAGCTTCAAACATGCGTGAACCATACACAGAGAAGGATGGGCTGTTTTGTTTTCCTCTTTTAACAAGCGAGGCTTGTTCCAGAGACCGGGAACATATGTTGTCAGGACTGTTCTGGCCCAGGCTGCACCTGCTGATTCTGTTCTCAAGACCCAAACATCCCAGCATGTCCCCACCCTGGTGCTACCCACCTAGCACAGTTCTGTGCCCTTCCCCACAACCCCATTAGAGTGACCCTGGGCCCATGAACTCCAGGTCATAGGGTTACAATCATAGGGTGAAGCCAGCAGGGCACTTTCTCCTTGCTGAAAGCTCCTCCAACACTGGTCCTGAGACACCAGGGTAAAGCATGGCCATGCAGGAGGTGAGGGCTGGCAGGTGAGGAAGGGCATTTTTAGGGAGGGTCAATGTGTTAGAGATGTTTTCTCAACTGTGTCACTCCTGAAAGGGAATGATCTTCTGTTTTCTCTGAAGCATTAAAGAACTGGGGACAACAGAGGTGCCTAAAGAATGAGTAAGGAATACAGAGAAAAATCAGTGATGGATGGATGAAAGGATGGATGGAGAGTGGAAGACTAGGACTTCTGACTCCAACATTATGGCAAACTAGATATTTAGAAAGGTCCTCTTGCTAAAGAACTGGAGCCTGGATATGTGATAACACACATTTTAAAACACATTTCTGAGCTTGCAGAATGTTAGGGAAATATTCAAAAAAGGAAAAAACTCCCAAGGAGCTGAAACCCAAAGGTGATGAGATGGGAGAGTTCCCTTGACCCCCTTGTGGGATTTGTGAGAGGGTGGGCTTATTTACTTGGACATCACCCTCAAACCCCTTGTAGTTGAGGAAAGCACACAGGTGAGTGGGTGCAGGAGCCAGGGCAAGTGCCTTTGGGCACTGGCGGGAACAAACCCTGTACCAGCTCCTGGCAGCGTCTAGGGGTTGCCCGCAACCTCTGGAGCCCCAGAGGGCATGTGTTACAAACAATGCTCTTTTAGCTTTGCCATCCATGGACTGCTTAAATGTTAAACAGCTCAGTGAAGAGTCAGTGCAACAGCCTTTTTGGGTTCCACACCCAGTGCATCCCAAATTCTTGTCTGGCATTCAGGAAGAATTGGGTCACAGGAACAGACTGCAGAGGATTTTATTGAGTGATGGAAGTGGCTCTCAATGGGATGGGGAGCTGGAAAGGGGATGGAGTGGGAAGACAATCTTCCTTCTCTGACCATCCCCACCAGAACTCCTCTCCAACCACAGTCTCCAATGTCCAGCTGCCTCCTCTTTCAACATTCAGACACTTCTCTTCTCTCCTCTGCCATGCCACTCTGCTCCTCTTTCAGTGGAGTTTGGTGTTTTTATGGGTGCAGAGTTGGGGGCATGGCAGGTCAGGGTGGTTTTGGAAAAGGCAACATTCGGGTGGGAAAACAAGAATGCATCATCTCATCTCAGGTCCAGGCTTGAGGATGGAGCCCTCACCAGGGACCCCACCCTCTTCTACCCACTATTTCCCTGCCTCCTGTCCATATCAGTGATGTTGATCTGAGGGTAAATACACTTATTGGCAACAGCAGAGAGCCACCTGCAAGTTGGAGGAGCTGAAATGGACACTCCTAAATAAAGTCTGGGACAGAGGTTCCAGGTCATAAGTACTTCTCTGACTCTCAGCCAAACAAGCAAAAATCACCTCTAGAGGAAGGTATTCCCACCTGAGTGGCTTGTGACGCCCAAAGACTAAGTCACAGTCACAAATTACCAAACACATAAGGATACAAGACACCACAGATTTAAACCCTCAAAGACTACAAATGTTGGAATTCTCAGATATAGACAATTAAATAACTGTGTTTGAAGTATTTAAAGAAATACAAGATGGAACTGTGAAAGGAAAACATCTTGGGCCCCCAAAATCACTAAGGAAAACTCACGCTGGAAACTGCTTAGGGCAAAACTGCCTCCCATCCTATTAAAAGTCACTCATCTGCTCACTGAGATAGATGCGTGTCTGATTTGCCTCCGTTGGAAAGGCTAATCAGAAACTCAAAAGAATGTGTTTGTCTATCACCTATCTGTGATCTGGAAGCTCCTTCCCCTACTTTGAGCCTTCCTGCCTTTGCTTCAAGTGGTCCCACCTTTCCAGACCAAACCAATGTACTTCTTTCATATATTGATTGATGTCTCATGTCTCCCTAAAATGTATAAAATCAAGCTGTGCCCCGACCACCTTGGGCGCATGTCATCAGGACCTCCTGAGGCTGTGTCGTGGCCACATCCTCAACTCTGGCAAAATAAACTTTCTAAATTAACTGAGACCTGTCTCAGATTTTCTGGGTTCATAGAACCAAAAAATTAAGCAAAGAATAGGAGACTAACAAAAATGACTATGCCATGAGAAGATAGCAAGGTCTAGACTTTTTCTCCCTTAGTAAATAACTAGAAAACTGGGGTGGAAATGTATAGAACAACTGTTTTAAGATGTAATTTAATAGAAAACCCAGGACTTGAAAGAATACAAACAGATCAGATCAACCTTACCCCAATTTTCTGCATGGAGGCATTTTCTGGAATGCAGAACAGGGTGGGAGAATTCAGAGTTCAGTGGTCTGAATTCCCAGTGCTCACACAAGGCTAGGAATCATTGAGTCTTTCAGGGTTTTTTTTGTGTTTGTTTGTTTCTTTACCTATTTGTTTTCATACAGCTATCCTATTATTTTGGCATCTTTTTTTTTTTTTTTTTTTTTTTTTTGAGACGGAGTCTTGCTCTGTCACCCAGGCTGGAGTGCGGTGGCCGGATCTCAGCTCACTGCAAGCTCCGCCTCCCGGGTTCACGCCATTCTCCTGCCTCAGCCTCCCGAGTAGCTGGGACTACAGGCGCCCACCACCTCGCCCGGCTAGTTTTTTGTATTTTAGTAGAGATGGGGTTTCACCGTGTTAGCCAGGATGATCTCGATCTCCCGACCTCGTGATCCGCCCGTCTCGGCCTCCCAAAGTGCTGGGATTACAGGCTTGAGCCACCACACCCGGCCTATTTTGGCATCTTTTATTGAAAAAGATGTCTCCCATCATTATTTCTATTCAATATTTTGCAGGAAGTCTTAGCCTCTGCAATAAGTTAAGAATAAAAGCATCCAGATTGGAAAAGAAGAAGTACAACTGTCTTTATTTCAAGCATTGCAATTGCGTACATTGGAAATCTGAAGAAACATACAAATAAGCTACTAAAATGATAGGTGAGGTGAGCAAGGTTGCAGGATACAAGGTTACTATATAAAAATCAATTATATTTCTGTATACTAGCAATGAACAACTGGAAGTTGAAGTGGAAAAATGCCACTTACAATAGTATCCAAACATACTTAGAAATAAATGGAATGAAATATGTGTAAGACCTATACACTGAAAACTACCAAACAAATGGAAATTATTTTGTGCTTATAGATCAGAAGATTCAATACTGTAAACATGTCAATTATTCCCTATTCTACAGATTTAATGTGTGAACCCCAAATATCTGAGACAGATCTCAGTCAATTTAGGAAGTCTATTTTGCCAAAGTTAAGGACACACGCCCGTGAGATAGCCTCAGGTAGTCCTGACAACAAGTGCCCCAGGTGGTTGGGGAACAGCTTGGTTTCATACATTTTAGGGAGACATGAGACATCAATCAATATATGTAAGGTGTACGTTTGTTCCATCCAGAAAGGCAGGACACTTGAAGTGGGGAGGGAGCTTCCAGGTCACAGGTAGATAAAAGACAGATGGTTGCATCTTTTGAGTTTCTGATTAGCTTTTCCAAAGGAGGCAATCAGATATGCATTTATCTCAGTGAGCAAAGGGATGACTGAATAGAAAGGGAGGCAGGTTGGCCTTAAGCAGTTCCCAGCTTGACTTTTCCTTTTAGCTTAGTGATTTGGGGCCCCAAGATTTATTTTTTCCTTTCAAAATGTAAACCTAATAAAATCCCAGAAGGCTTTTTTGGGGTGGAAATTAACAAGCTGATTCTAAAATTTATATGGAAATACAAAGAAACTGTAATAGCCAAAAAAGTATTGAAAAGAAGAGCAAAGTTAGAAATTTAAACTAATTTCAAGACTTATTTTAAGCTAAGGTAACCAAGATCATGTAATATTAGCATAAGAATAGACATAATTTATAGATCAATAGAACGGAATAGAAAATCCAGAAATAAATTCATGCGCATCTGGTAATAAATTGATTTGACAAAGATTCTAAGATACTTTAATGTGGAAAGAATTTCCTTTTCAACAAATGGTGCTGGAACAGTTGGATAGCCATAGAGGAAAAAAAAATTCCAACTTCTGCCTCACTGCTTAACACCATGCATAAAAATACTCAATATGGGCACAGACCAAAGCACAAAACCTAGAACTTCTAGAAGAATATATAGGAGAGAGTTTTTGTGCCCTTGAGGTAGGACACAAAAGAGCATAAACCATAAAATTTAAAAATTCATAAATTGGACTTAATTAAAATGGATTTTTTCTGCTCTTGGAAAGATATCTTAAGAAAATGTAAAGATCCAACCTGGGCAACATAAGGAGACCCCATCTCTACAAAACACTTAAAAAATTACTCAGATGTGGTGGCATGTGCCTGTGGTTCCAGCGACTTGGGAGGTTGAGGTGAAAGGATTGCTTGGGCCTGGGAGGTCTAGGCTTCAATGAACCATGATTGTGCCACTGCACTCCAGCCTAGGCAACAGAGCTAGACCCTGAAAAAAAAAAAAGAAAAGAAAAGAAGAGAAAAGAAGGAAGGAAAGAAGGAAAGAGAAAGAAGGAAAGAAAGAAAGAAGAAAGGAAGGAAGAAAGAGAAAGAAAGAAAGAAAGAAAGAAAGAAAGAAAGAAAGAAAGAAAGAAAGGAAGGAAGGAAGGAAGGAAGGAAGGAAGGAAGGAAGGAGACAGAAGAAAGAAAGAAAAGAAAGAAAGAAAAAGAAAGAAAGAAAGAAAGGAAGGAAGGAAGGAAGGAAGGAAAGAAAGAAAAAGAAGGAAGGAAGGAAGGAAGGAAAGAAGGAAGGAAGGAGAAAGAAGAAAGAAAGAAAGAAAGAAATGAAAGAAAGAAAGAAAGAAAGAAAGAAAGAAAGAACGAACGAACGAACGAAAGAAAGAAAGAGAAAGAAAGAAAAAGAAAGAAAGAAAAAGAAAATGAAAAGGCAAGCCACCCACAGGGAAAAAATACAATATGTATATCCAACAAAAGGCTTACCTTCAGAATATATCAAGAACTTTCAAAACTCATAATAAGAAAACCAGCCCAATAAAACATGGGTAAAAATGTTGAATAGACACTTCACGGAAGTGTTGGAAGTAAATGCTCAGTGCCACAAAGTGAAAATAGCACTCAGGCAAAAGTTTTCTTAGCAAGGCAATTTACTTCTATTGGGTAAATCGGGGCAATGGCGAGGGCACACCAGACAAGAGAGGGGAAGAGGTTCTCATCCTAACGCAGCTAGTCCCTATTGCTGTGTCTTTCTCCTATTGGTTAGGGTTGGACTGCACGGTCTAAGCTAATTCCGACGGGCTGTTTTAAAGAGAGCGGGGGTATGAGTCAGAGTGGTGGGGTGAGTAGTTTCAGCGGGAAGGACAGTTACAGAGCAGGTGACTAAGGATGCCTGAGGACAGAACAGGTGATAGAGGCTAGGAAGCGGTTGTTTACTAAAACTAGGGGCAAGGAGGGTAGAGAACGAGGAAGTTAAACTTTAAAATGAAGAACAAACAACAGGGAAGCTGAACATACTGATATATTGGTTCTTTGAAGAGGAACTCAGAACTCATTGCACTTTTTCTCCCTCTTGAATTTTAAAGGAAGTTAACAGGCTAAACTTTGAAGAGGAATTTACTGTATCCTACAGAAGAAAATAGGCAAATGGACAACAAACACATGAAAAGTTGCTCAACTTGATTAGTCATAGGAGAAACGTGAATTAAAACCACAACAAGTTAAGTTCCCACCACAGACTTACCCAGATGGTTAAAATGGAAAGATTGACAATACCAAGCATTGATGAGGATGTGAAGCAACTGGAACCTTCCCATAAGTTGTTGGTAGGAATGTAAAGTACTACAACCACTTTGGGGGTAAGTTTGACAATTTCTTAAAGAGTTAAATGTACATACTCCAAAACCCAGTCATTCCATTCCTGGGAATTTACTCAAGAGAAATGTAAACATGTGTCCACATGAAGACTTGCGCCTCAATGTTCAGGACAGCTTCATTCATAACAGGCCAAAACATAAGAGGCCATAATAGGAAACTGCTCATGTGTTCACAACAAGGGAATGGATAAGCAAATTGTGGTATATACATGCTATGCAACACTACTGATCCATAAAAAGTAACAAACTACATGTACACACAATGGCGTGTATGAATCTCATATGTTATGCTGAGTGTTTTGAATTGTGTCCCCCTTTAAGACATGTTGCAATCCTAACCCCTGGTACTTGACATGTGACCTTATTTGGAAATAGCCTTTGCAGATGTAATCAGGTTAAGATGAAGTTATGCTAAATGTCCTGAAGGGCACATGGGAATAGAGAAGAACAACATGTGAAGATGGACACAGGGATTAGGGTTACACAGCCACAGACCAAACCGTTCCACGAATTGCCAGCAACCTAGAAACCAGAAGACAGGCATGGGATGGACTCTCCCTCAGAGCCCCCAGAAGGAAACAACTCTACCGACAACATAATTGCAGACTTCTGGCCTCCTGAACTGTGAGAGAATACATTTCTGTTGTTTTAAGCCACCCAATCTGTAGTACTTTGTTAAAGCAGCCCTAGGAAATTAATACAGTGAACAAATGAAGCCAGGCACAAAAGAATACATAGGTACTATTCTGATTTTAATTCTAGAAAAGACAAATCTAATCTATAGTGATGGAAGACAATGATTGTCTGGGTTTGGGGTGAGGATTTCTTGGAAAATGGCATAACGGATCCTTTGAGGGTGATAGAAATGCTCTCTCTCTTGATTGTGGTGGTGGCAGTTACATGGTGTATATACATTTGTCAAAACTCAACAGATGGTACACTTAAAATGGGTGACAGACTACAAATGAACCAAATTGAACTGTTGGTGAAAAAATGTATGATTGTCCAAATTAAGAACTCAATGTATGTTGGGTTGGAGTCTGAGATATCAGTGTGAACTCATATTTATTTTGATAGCGAAAGAGAGAGAGAGAAATAGTGTATCAGTCTGTTTTCTGTTGCTATTTGTTCTGAATGCCTGAGGCTGCAGAATATACAAAGAAAAGAAATTTATTTCTTACAGTTCTGGAGGTTGGGAGGTCCAAGGTCTAGGGGCCACATTTGGTGAGAGCCTCCTTGCTGGTGGGCTCTCTGCAGAGTCCTGAGGCAGTGCACAGCATGCTAGCTCAGGTCTCTCTTCCTCTTCTTGTAAAGCCACCAGAACTGCTCCCATGATAACCCATTAATCTAGTAATCCATGAGTGAATTAATCCATCATGAGGGCAGCCCTCATGAGCCAATCACCTCTTAGAGGGTTCACCTCTCAATACTGCCACATTGGGGATTAAGTTTCAACATGAGTTTTGAAGAGGTCAAACCTTCAAATCCTAGTAGATAGAAAGATACCTGGTAGATGGAGGTATGTGTTTACATGGATTAGTATATATGCGTATATTTTCTAGCTCTGTCCACTGAGAGGAACTAGAAGCAATGACACCCAGGGGCAATAAGGACACTCCATACCCAGGTATTAGTTTCTAATTACCAATGTCCAATAAAAGGAACCTCAACAAAATGTGTGATGCTACGTCAAGGGCAGAAAAAGTATAAGATGAACCTAAAGCATCTTGTGCCAGAAAGTAAGGAAGTACTTTACATTAAAAAAAAAAAAAAAAATCAAAAGGCACAAGAGCCACACTGAATGAGCTTCCTATAGCCAAAGCTGTAACAATTTGAGCAACAAAATATCTGATATAAATAAATGATTTAATAATAAATGCTGGAGAAGGGAGAACCCTGTTTTTGTTTTTTGTTGTTGTTGTTGTTTTGTTTTGTTTTGTTTTGTTTTTTGTTTTTTGAGACAGGTTCTCGCTCTGTTGTCCAGGCTGGAGTACAGTGGTGTGATCTCGGCTCACTGCAACCTCTGCCTCCCAGGTTCAATTGGGTCTCGTTCCTCAGCCTCCACAGTAGCTAGGACTACAGGTGTGAGCCACAATGCCTGACTAATTTTTGTATTTTGAGTAGAGATGGGGTTTTGCCATGTTGCCCAGGTTGGTCTTGAACTCCTGGTCTCAAGTGATCTGTCCACCTCAGCTTCCCAAAGTGCTGGGATAACAGGCGTGAGCCACCGCACCTGGCTGGGAGAACCCTTTTCTTAAAGAAGAATTCTAATTAATAAATGAAGAGTGAATGAGGGCAATAGAGAATTAAAATTAGAAGATGATAGTAATGACCTCTGCAGTCAAGATCCATTGACTAATGCTAAAATTAGTGGGCAAACTACAGAAAGAGGATATTTGCATAGCTTCAAATTATCACCCTTCAAATACTTATTAATTACTGTGGGGGCTTTAACATATGTCCACAAATTCTTTGATGCGCCTCTGTATGGGAGTTTAGCTTAGCTCTCCTCTCCTTGAGAGAGGCTGGATTTAAGTCTCTCTTCTAAGTAACAGTTAGGGAAAAGGAAAAATAGTAACACTGATCAAGGAGAAACCTGGCAGATGTCATCTTAACCAAGGGATCAAGGTTAACATCATTAGTGATAAGACATTGATATCATGTACTCTCTAGTGGGATGCCATAAGAAGGGTACATTACCTCCGTGGTATTCTTCCTCTAGATGTCCATAACTCAGTCAAACCATAAGAAAACATCAGAAAAATCCAACTTGGGGGCTATTTTACAAAACATCAGACCAGCATTCCTCAAAAGCATCCGGACCACGAAAGACAAAGAAAGGCTGCAAAACTATCACAAACTGGGGGCCTAAGGAGACATGACAATTAAATGCAATGTCGTGTCATTGATTGGATCCTGAAACAGAAAAACAGAAAGACATTAGCGGAAAACAGAAAATCCAGATAAACTCTGTAGTTTAGTTAATGGTATTTTACTAACCTTAAGGTCTTAGTTTTGACAATATAGCTATGTAAGATATTAATATTACCAGAAGCTGGAAGAATGGTACAGAGAATTCTCCATACTGTCTTTTCAACTCTTCTATGAATCTAGAAATTATTTCAAAATAAAAAGCTTTTAGACATAAGGTATAGCTCTTAAATACATATATAGAGGAGGCATCAGTATGAAATTATGTACCAGGTAGCTCATATTCAGGCAAAGGTGGATGCTGTATCACATATATTCCAGCATTCTCTATCAGCTCCCAGTGTAAGAGGGGAGAGAGTGAATAGATGGAGAGAGATGCCATAGCTCATATTTTAATTACATTAAGAAAGCTGCTGTTTCTTCACCCTAAGCTAGAGTACCCTGTGGCATTTATTCTACAAGGATCTCAAACTTTTGTTTAATGCTTTGTTTTTTTGAACTTTCAGATTTTTATATTGTTTTCCCAAATAGACTTTAAACTCCCTGATGACTGGAGATTATGTTTTGTTTTATTTATGTATTTATGTATTTATTTATTTATTTCCGAACCAGAGTCTCACTCTGTTGCCCAGGCTGGAGTGCAGTGGTGCGATCTTGGCTCACTGCAACCTCCACCTCCCGAGTTCAAGCAATTCTCCCGCCTCTGCCTCCTGAGTAGCTGGGATTACAGGCACGCACCACCATGCTCTGCTAATTTTTGTATTTTTAGTAGAGATGGGGTTTCACCATGTTGGCCAGGCTGGTCTCAAACTCCTGACCTCGTGATCCACCCACCTCCGCCTCCCAAAGTGCTGGGATTACAGGCGTGAGCCACTGCGCCCGGTCTGGAGATTATGTTTTAAATTCAGTGCCTTCTCCTATTTACTTATCTATTTATTTAAGAATGGAGCTCTAGGTCTACACCTTCCTGGGTGGTGTATAATCTTGCGTATATCATATACCAAAATTTGCCTTCTGGTTTGCATTATGCCGCGAACTGAATTGTGTCTCCCCCTACAAACTCATATGTTGAAGCCCTAACCTCCAGTGTGACTATATTTGGAGATGAGCTTTTAGAAACTCATCAAGGTTAATTGAGGTCATGTGGTGGGGCACTATCTAACAGGACTGGCAGCTTTCTAGGAAGAGGAAGAGAGAGAGATCTCTTTGCCATGGGAAGACACAGTGAGAAGCTGGTCCTCACTTTCTAACCAGGAAAGAGCCCTCACCAGGAACCAAACTGCTGCACCCTGATCTTGGACTTTCCAGTGTCCAGAACTGTGAGAAATGAATTTGTTGTGAAGCCACCCACTGCATGGTATTTGCTATGGCAGTCTGAGCTAACACATTTTGGGTTGAATTTAGTGTTTATTTTCCCTCAAATTGTTTTCAACCAAGGGTAGTAGGTACTTCTTGCCTTCCCCCGCCTCATGTTATTTGGAAAGGTCTGGGGCATTAATTGAACTTGGACTTTTAGTTGGGGATACCAAAGGATGCTAAAAGTCTCATAATTTATAAGACAGCCCTTCAAAATGAAGCATTTCTCACTCAAAATGACAATTGCACCCTCAGTATTGAAAGTAAACAAACAAAACAGTAAATGGCTAAGCAGCAGATTAGACAAAGTTCTGAAAACAGAAAATCCAAATAAACTCTGTAGTTTAGTTAATGATATTTTACTAACCTTAATGTCTTAGTTTTGACAATACACTATGTAAGATATTAATATTACTAGAAGCTACCAGGCTTAGTGGCTCACACCTATAATCCCAGCACTTTGGGAGGCCGAGGCAAGTGGATCACTTGAGGTCAGGAGTTCGAGACCAGCCTGGCCAACATAGCAAAACCCTGTCTCTACTGAAAATATAAAAATTGGCCAGGTGTGGTGGCACCCAACTATGGTCCCAGCTACTTGGGAGGCTGAGACAGGAGAATTGCTTGAACCCAGGAGGTGGAGGTTGCAGTGAGCCGAGATCACGCCACTGCACTCCAGCCTGGGCAACAGAGCGAGACTCTGTCTCAAAAAAAAAAAGAAAAAGAAAAAGGAAAGAAAGAAAGAACCCTGAAAACAACACAGAGAGAGAAAGAGCATACTTGAAAGGTTCAGAGATATAGACAATAGAATAAGAAAGTATGTGACACAGGTGTAATCAGAGTCCTGAAAGGAGACAATATAAAGAATAGAAGCGAGGGAACATTTTGAAAGAATGCTTGAGAATTATATACACAGATCTACTGATAAAAGAAGAACATTTCTTTTTTTTTTTTTTTTTACTTGAAGTTCTAGAGTACATGTGCACAACATGCAGGTTTGTTACATAGGTATACATGTGCCATGTTGGTTTGCTGCACCCATTAACTCGTCATTTACATTAGGGATTTCTCCTAATGCTATCTCTCCCCCAGTCCCCCACACCCTGACAGGCCCCAGTGTGTGATGTTCCCCACCTTATGTCCAAGTGTTGTCTTTGTTCGATTCCCACCTATGAGTGAGAACATGCAGTGTTTGGTTTTCTGTCCTTGCAATAGTTTACTGAGGATGATGGTTTCCAACTGCATCCATGTCCCTGCAAAGGACACGAACTCATCCTTTTTTATGGCTGCATAGAATTCCATGGTGTATATGTGCCACATTTTCTTAATCCAGTCTATCATTGATGGACATTTGGGTTGGTTCCAAGTCTTTGCTATTGTGAATAGNTTCTCCTAATGCTATCTCTCCCCAGTCCCCACACCCTGACAGGCCCCAGTGTGTGATGTTCCCCACCTTATGTCCAAGTGTTGTCTTTGTTCGATTCCCACCTATGAGTGAGAACATGCAGTGTTTGGTTTTCTGTCCTTGCAATAGTTTACTGAGGATGATGGTTTCCAACTGCATCCATGTCCCTGCAAAGGACATGAACTCATCCTTTTTTATGGCTGCATAGAATTCCATGGTGTATATGTGCCACATTTTCTTAATCCAGTCTATCATTGATGGACATTTGGGTTGGTTCCAAGTCTTTGCTATTGTGAATAGTGCTGCAACAAACATATGTGTGCATGTGTCTTTATAGTAGCATGATTTATAATCCTTTGAGTATATACTCACTAATGGGATCGCTGGGTCAAATGGCATTTCTAGTTCTAGATCCTTGAGGAATTGCCACACTGAAAGGAAGACACGTTTCTAACATATATATCACACATCCAATAGAATGGATAAAAAGAAATCCACACCATGTCCTACTGAAGGGAGATTTTAGACCACCAAAGATAAAGAGAAAATCTTAACAGCAGTTAGACAGAAAAGACTACTCGTCTACCAAAAAATTACAATTAGATTGCCAGTTATCAGCCATGGGAGAGGCCAAAACATAAGGGGAAATATCTTCCAAATGCTGAGGAAAAAATTAATCATCAGCCCAAAGTTTTATATGCAGCAAAATTATCTTCTAAAACTATCGTTTCAAAAATATATATTTCAGGTAAATAAAAACTTTGGGGTTTCCACTAACCTTCATAAAAGGAACTCCTAAGGAGACTGGACTTCAGGAGCATCATGAATCTCATTTCCTTTAGTAATGGAAATAGCCCCAAAGCAGGAGACAGAAGACCCAGTGTTTCCCTGGGAAGCAGGCAGCCAGTTGGCGTGGATAGCTGGGTAGGTGAGTGCAGGGCTGGGTGGATGCAAGGCTGAGAGCTTGGCTGCTGGGATGCCCTATAGCATCCCAGCTCATAGATCCTGCCCCTGCCTCATCCCATCCAACTTCCCTGAGGGGGTTCAGGGTTTTAAAAAGTATGTAAATCTTACATTTTCTCTGATTTTTTTTTTTTTTTTTTTTTTTTTTTTTTGAGAAGGAGACTCGCTCTGTCATCCAGGCTGGAGTGCAGTGGCGTGCTCGGCTCACTGCAACCTCCGCCTCCTGGATTGAAGCAATTCTCCTGCCTCAGCCTCCCAAATAGCTGGGACTACAGGTGCGCACCACCACACCCAGCTAATTTTTGTACTTTTAGTAGAGACAGGGTTTCACCATGTTGGCCAGGATGATCTCGATCTCCTGACCTCGTGATCTGCCCACCTTGGCCTCCCAAAGTGCTGGGATTACAGGTGTGAGCCACCAAGCCTGGCCGCTCTGATTTTTTTAAATAGTTTTTTTTGTTGTTGGAGAAGACACATGACAAAAAATTTATCATTAGCAACATTAAAATACACTCACAATTTTGCACAACCATCTCTCTGATTTGGCTCTTATTAACATTTTGTTAGATGCTTGTTATGTAAGGGATGAGGAAAAAGTAGAAAGAAAGAAGTAAAGATTATACAAAAGTTTACTCTCTGAATACAGCCATGGTTAATACCTGAGGCCACCACTCCCAAACCTTGCACTGAGGTCCCCGCGAGCACCATCGCCAATTCACGCAGTAGCTGCAGGGATATTTTACATTTTGTGGGAAACACAGTGACACCTGCCGGATGCTCCGCACACTACCAGTTTCAGCATTAGGGCCTGCTACATTCCTTTCAATGACATCATATATTTGCGAAGTGTTTTGGTGGTTGCTGTGATAAAAAGCAAATACCATGTGCAAATCATTGTGGACCAGGAAATGAAGTGATAGCGTCCGATATGATTCCAAGGTTTGAGAAGCCGTGCAGTACCCAACATATTATACATCCCATTAGTAAATAACTGCGGTTAAGAATGGAATAAAAATATTTTTTCCTTTATGTGTATTTTTTAGATGGCTACAAAGTTGTTAGGACAGACATACACATTGATTTATTTAGACCTAACTACTTAATAATGGATCTTTTTGGTGTTTCTTTTGGTCTTGGGGGCACATATGTAATAAAAAAAATTACTGTGACACTAAGGGTGCTATGAAAAGGGAAGTTTGGGAGTCTCCATTCTAAGGCATTTACATCTAACTTTTCGGTGTGTCCAAAAATGACTATATTAATATCTTCTTCTTAATTAAGCTCATGTGTGGATACAATTTTATAATGAGTATTACCATCAATCAGTTGAAGAGACTGAGCTCCAGAAAGGAGGAGTCACACAGCTAGCCGGGTCCCTATTTGTCACACCTTGCTGATTCTCCCTTTAAAAGCCCCAGGATGGCAGATCTCAAGAGCCAGCTTCACCAATCAACATCTACGAGGCTTAGAATCACCCTGTCTTACTTTAGGCTGTTGGCGTGGTGCAGTCCCTGATTCACTGATAAATCAGAAATGCCCCAATCTTCCCTCATTACCCTGAAAGTTCATCCACCCTTTGAACATAAGATTCTCATAAATAGCTGATGACTCTGGAAAAAGAAATCCATTGAGCTATTATCAACCATGGATACCTCCATGTGAACAAGCATATAAGAGCCTTTCCTGAAAGAAGTTTTGATAAGAAAAAAATTAGGTCTCTGAGAAGAGTGGGTAGGCTGTGTGTTTTAGATGGGACTCTTTGGAAATACTGATGCAGAGATTTGTGCAGAAAGAATAAGTCCTGCCTCACTTGGTTCCTTAGGCGTTCTGTAGGTGCTCCCTGCAGAAGGAGCCAAGCGAGGCAGGACTGGGAAAGGGAGGAGGTGAACCATGATGAGGTTGCACCTGAGGCCTCAGCCATCCTATGGGGAGTCTCTGCAGCTGAGATGGTCCTCCAGCATTGTCCCAAATTGAGGCACGGGGTGGGCCTTCATATCCTAATATCAGATTGTCATTGGTTGTAGTCACCTATGGCAGCAGATGTGACCCAGAGGGAGGCAGTCTCCAGAATGCAGCTGTGAGCCATCCGCAGCTAAGAGTCCCAGCAGCTGGAGGATGGGTGATCAGCCTTGCAGAGCAGACCCGGCGAGAGCCCCTCACTATTCAGTTCAGGGCCATCTTCAGAAAGGAGAGTAGAGGCTCTCAAGACAGAGCTGTGAGCTGGCGCCTCTCACTCAGGACTGCAGGGGCCAAGGGGAATCTGGTAGGAAAGAAGTTGTTCAGTTGTTTTGGGGACAAGGAGAAGTCATCCCCAGATCTTAGAATCTTAGAATCAGAACAGAGGGTCAAATGTAGCCTCTAGATGCATTTTGCCTGACTCACAAGTTGCCAACACTTGAAAATTAGGAAATTTTGGCCGGGTGCGGAGGCTCACACCTGTAATCTCAGCACTTTGGGAGGCCAAGGCGGGCAGATCACCTGAGGTCAGGAGTTTGAGACCAGCCTGGCCAACGTGGTGAAACCCCATCTCTACTAAAAATACAAAAATTAGCCAAGTGTGGTGATGCATGGCTGTAATCCCAGCTACTCGAGTGACTGAGGCAGGAGAATCTCTTGATCCTGAGAGGCGGAGGCTGCAATGAACAGAGATCGTGCCACTGCACTCCAGCCTGGATGACAAAGCGAGACTCCATCTTTAAAAAAAAAAAAAGAAAAGGAAAGGAAAGAAAATAAAATTAGGAGATTTGGAGCTGGGTGTGATGGCTCACACCTGTAATCCCAGCACTTTAGGAGGCCAAGGCAGGTGAATCACCTGAGGTCAGGAGTTCAAGACCAGCGTGGCCAACATGGTACAACCCATCTCTACTAAAAATACAAAAATTAGCCAGGCGTGGTGGCACACGCCTGTAGTCCCAGCTACTAGGGAGGCTGAGGCAGGAGGATCGCTTGAACCTGGGAGGCAGAGGTTGCAGTGAGCCAAGATAGTGCTAGTGAACTCCAGCCTGGGCAACAGAGCGAGACTCTGTCTCAACCAAAAAAAAAAAAAGAAAGAAAGTAAATTAGATTTTATATAAAAAATCATATGTCCTGCTAAATAAAAAGCTAAATATCTAGACAGTATCAGGTTTACATCTCTCCAGCGCCTGAGGTGACCCCTTTAAATTGGGTCTGTGCCCTCCAATCTGCCATAGTCCCCACCACTCCCTGTAGCCTCTCTGATAACCATGTATCCTTGCCACAGTGCTTTACCCTCATTTTTAGGCACCTGGGTATCCCCACTTATGTATGTTCCAAGCCTGGCCCCTATGGGTACTGCGTTGGCCACTCTGAACTTTAGAAGTTCCCGCTTACTGATTGGGCAGTGACTCAGGAACAAGCCTGAGACAAGGAGGTAGTTCTCCCTCTCTGGACTAAAGAAAACCAGGGACTTCTATGGCAACCAGTCCATGCCAGTCTGGTGGCTTGATCAGCTCTGGGCAGGAAGGTTGATGAGGGAGGACAAGGCCAACCATTTTCCACCTCCCACTCTCTTCTCCGAAGGCCCTAAGAAGTGGCTGGGGAGGGGACATCCAGGACCTGGGTCGTTCCAGGATAGAGGCTTCTGGCTGCTATAGTTGCCCTGGGGTTGGCTGGAGCCAAGACCTCTCTGGAGAGGCACAGAGGGAACTTCAGAAGATGCCAGTCCATCCCCATCACCCCATTGCCACCTTAGAATCTCACCTTCACAAGGTTGGAAAGATTTTTCCAGGATCTATACTCACTCCACACCAGAAACTCAAATTCCTTCTTAAGTGTTTCCACATACAGTCACTCAGTCTCAGCTTGCACTCCTCCGATGACAGGGAGCTCACTACTCCCTAAAGCAATGCATTCATTTGGTTCTTGGCCAACTCTACTAGAAAGATCTTCCAAATGCGAAGCCATATGCTGGTTCCCTGTAACTTCTGCCATCTTCAAGGCACCCGTTAGAATGGGTGGGCCAAAATGCCCATCCGTCATTTACCACATATTTAGAAATACCTACTATGTCCTTGTCATTGGACTGGTAATGTCATGGTCAATCAGGCAGACATGGCTACTGTCCTCTTAAAAAAGGAGTGATGGACACTAAATAAAGAGTTACAACTGTGCTTAGGCTCTGAAGGAGAAATTGAAGGAGTATACACGATAAGGGGAAGAGCAAATATCCTCATCTGGTCTGGATGGGGGCTGGGGGAGGAATGTCAGGGAGGGCTTCTCACAAAGAGTGACTTTCACCTGAGGCCTGAAGCTTGAGGAGGAGTTGTAGAAGGTAAAGGGTCGGAAGAGCAACAATGTGCAAAGGCCCTGAGGCAGAAGGAGCATCAAGGAGGGGCCTGGAGCTGAGCTTGCAGCACAGGGGCCCTCACATTACAAGGTGGGTGTGCAGCCTAGTCAGGCAGGGCAGGCCTGTAGGATTGGAGACCTTATCCTCAAGGCAATGGAAGCCACTGACCAGGGAGTTAAGCAACATGACAGATCTCTCATTTCCTCTCTGGGATCCTTCCTACGGCTTTGATGATCAGCCTAACTGATTTCACCTGGATGGAAATGTGGTTTCCCGTGAAGTTCCCTCTGTGCCTCTCCAGAGAAGTCCTGGCTCCAGCCAACCCCAGGGCAACTACAGCAGCCATAGGCCTCTGTCCTGGAACCACCCCAGGTCCTGGATGTCCCCTCTCCAGCCACTTCTTAGGGCACTCAGAAAAGAGAGTGGGAGGTGGAAAATAATTGGCCTTGTCCTCCCTCATCACCCTTCCTGCCCGGAGCTGACCAAGTCACCCCTTCTAAAAAGAACCCCATTGGGGAAGAGAGGCGGGAAGTGAATAATCCATCCCTTTGCTCAGCTCCCCCAGAGGAAACAGGGCAGAACGAAGTAGCAGCACTCCAAGGCCTCAGCTGGGAAACCACTCAGGGTTTCCAGGATCTGACCTGACAGCAGCTCTGAGAGGGCCTGAGCAACTAAGGAAACACCAGCGACGGGGCCTCCGTCTGATGTCTGTCTGCCTCCATGGGAACTTCTCCCGGAAGCCTGGTGGGGACTGGAAGCAGGTCTGCTCACGTCCCAGCCTGCTCAAGCCTGCAGAGGTGGCTGGTCACCCCGTGCAAAGCAACCACACCCACCGCAAACTGATCAGTATTATTTTAAAACACCCCAAACAGACCAATTAAATCTTACAATTGCTTTGACTATTTTTCTTTCTAATTCATTAGGATGATGCCATTGAATCATTCCTTTAACCAAGGCAACCATTTAAATCAGCCAACACACGGATTCAGTCCTCAAAAAATAATCAGCCAAGGCCAGGCACAGTGGCTTATGCCTGTAATTCCAGCACTTTGGGAGGCGGAGGTAGGTGGATCACTTGAGGCCAAGAGTTCCAGACCAGCATGGCTAACTCAGGGAAACCCTATCTGTACTAAAAATACAAAAAAATTAACTAGGCATGGTGGTGCGCACCTGTTATCCCAGCTACTCAGGAGGCTGAGGCATGTGAATCATTTGAACACAGGAGGTGGAGGCTGAAGTGAGCTGAGATCAGGCCACCGCACTCCAGCCTGGGCAGCAGAGGGAGACGCTGTCTAAAAAATAAAAATAAAAAAAGTCAGCCAAGACACAGTGGCCCAGTGAATGACATTTATTTATTTAGCACTTCTTATATGCCAGGCACTAGGCACTATTCTCAGTATTTAACAGACATTTGCCCATTTGATCCTCACAACAATTCTGCAAGGCAGATAACATTATTTTCCCATTGTATGTATGAGGAAACTGAGGCACAGGGAAGTTGGCAAAAATTGTTGGGACCACTTTTGATGAGTAGCAGACTTGGAATCTGAATGAGAGTATGGTTCATGGTGCTTGACCTAGGCCCAGAGGCACCCTTGGGGCTCTGAGTAGGATGGAGGGTGGGTGTCACCCACCCCTTGGATCCACTGGGTTTTTTCTCCAGCATAAAGATTTTTGAAATAAAACGTTCCAAGACTTCAAATAAATTTGCAAATCTCTGGCAAGAGAGCTTTATCTGAAGAGGCAGGGACTGCGCACCCTCTTCTCTGAAATCCTGATTTTAAGGTCTGAATTGGGACCCAAGGAAACACACCAGGAGATTCGCACCTTCAGCCAAGTTTGGGGGAAAAAAAAGAACTTGCTTTGAGTTCCAGCTCCTCTCTATTGGTGTTAGGCCATTTTTGCATTGCTGTAAAGAACTACCAGAGACTGGGTAATTTATAAAGAAAAGATGTTTAATTGGCTTACAGTTCTGCAGGCTATAAAGGAAGTATAATATCAGCATTTTCTCAACTTCTGGGAGGCCTCGGGGAGCTTTCACTCACTGTGGAAGGTGAAGTGAGAGCAGACATGTCTTACCTGGTGTGAGCAGGAGCAAGAGGGTAGAGGAGGTGCCACACACTTTTAAACAACCAGATCTCATGTGAACTCAGAGTGAGAAATCACTCATCACCAAGGGGATGGTGCTAAGCCATTCATGAGGATCCATCCCCATGATCCAATCACCTCCCACCAGGTCCCACCTCCAACACTGGGAATCACATTTCAACATGAGATTTGGAGTGGACAAACATCCAAACCACATTACTATCCTCAATAGGGCCTACATCAAGCCCTGAACCCCAGCATTTTTGTCTATAAAATGGGCACGAATCCTGCCCTGCCTCCTAGAGCTACATTGTGGTACAATGAAATCAACACTGTGCTACAGAATTGCAGGGACTGCAGTGACATCAATGATGGCTGTGTTCCTTCCAAGTCACAGCTGTAGTGGTGTGGATCTGCTCCCAAACCTGTGATGAGGGCAAAAAGACAGATGAGGAGGGATACCCTGGGGTTGGGTTTCTGGAGAATCCAAACGTTGATGGTACAGAGAAAACACAGGCTGGAGCACATGTTTTTGACAAAGGCATGCATAGACCCACTGGCTAACCACCAACACTGTGACTAAGATGTTTACATTCACCTCATGTCCTTCTAAGTGGAGTGGTACAGGGAGGGACAGAGAGGGGCACGGACTCGGGAGTCAAACAGACACTGGCTTGCATCTGGACTACTTCCTTGTACCAGCTCTGCAACCCTGGGCAAGTTGCTTGATGCCTCTGTGGCTCAGTTTCTTGTCTGTAAAATGGGAAGAATCACAGCATGTGCCCCCTGAAGCTAATGGTGAGGATCAAAGAACATGCTGCCCAGGACCTGTCAGTGTTAGTGCAGTGGGTTCCATGCTCAGGCTGTAACTCAGCCATCCAAGGCAAAATAATTTATCTTTCTACAGCAATTTAATGGCTGACTTGAGCTCCCCACTCAGTTGTGGTGGTAGACACAATCTTATTGAATTTGGGGCAACCTCCCAGTTTTCCCCAAGGGGAGTCTGAGTTATGGGGGCTTGTATAACCTCAGGTGCTGAGAGGCATTGACATCTCCCTGAAGCATTTGCCTCACAGAGTCATGCCTCAGTGGACACATCCTGAAACTCATCACCAAACTGACCCTTATACCTGCCTTCCCCTGCCTCTTCCTTGCAAAGTGCCAAGGCCCAGGAGCTATTTCTCAGATCTGGGTCTCACCTGGGTGTGGGAAGCCAGGCAGCCTGTCTGCCTGAACTTGCTACCCAGCCCTTCCCTCTTACAACCTTGGTGCCTCCTGGAACTCTCCAGGGAAGCCCCTCCTCAATGTTCACCGCCTGCTGCCATTCCAGACCTTGCTCCCACGTTTCCAATAAACCCTTACAACCTCTCATATCTGCTAAGGTCTGGGGTTTGCAGGCTACAAAGCCAGGCAGACTCCATTGTTTCCACTCACCATCTATCCTGCCCCTCTTCCTAATCCAGGCTCGGTGGCTGGAATGGGGAGTGCAGAGCAAACCTCCAGGAGAAAAATACCTGTTAACATCTCAATCAAGTGTATTCCACCTTGTTCACTGTGACTGTTAGGATCAGAGTGATAGCAGAGGAATGCAATGTCTCAGGGAAACGATGTGAAGGGCAAAGAACCGAAGTCCTTCAGCAGAGTTTGAGCAGAGCTGGAAGAACAGGGATGTCCCTGGAAAGACATGTTAGGGGGAGAAACCAATGATCAGAGCTCAGATATGAGAGGGTGGAAGGAGAATTCAGAGTTGCCCACTGTGACTACACCTGGAACATCTGGACATAGACTGTTGGAAGGGCTTCCAGATGCTCTGTAAAGGATACTGGGCTCGATGGACAAGGCAGTGCAAAGCTAGGCTAGGTTCACAGCCTCCCCTATCATCCCCCACCCCCCAACATATGCAGGGAGTTGGCCAGGGCCATGACTGCTCCTTCCTCAGCCCCAGACTTCCAAATAGCACCCCCAGAGGAGAAACAAAATCAGCTTCCACTCTCTCCCTGTGCATAGCAATAGCTTTAACAGCTAAAGAGAGGGTGCGAGGAAGGAAGTTGTCTTGGTCCATTTTCTGTTGCTTAAATGAATGTCTGAGACCGGGTAATTTATAAATAAAAGGAAATTATTTCTTACAGTTCTGAAGGCTGGGAAGTCCAAGGCTGAGGGGCTGCATCTGGTGAGGGCCTTCTTGCTGTGTCATAACATGGTGGAAGGAATCACGTGGTGAGAGGGCAAGAGTGTGTCAAAATGGCTTTTATAATGGACCCACTCTCCTGATAACTAACTCAGTCCCATGATAACCCAATAATCCATTGCCCTATTAATACCTTAATCCATGAATGGATTCATGAGGGCAGAGCCTTCATGACACAATCACCTCTTAAAGGCCTCACCTCTCAGTACTGTTGCATTGGGGATCTAGTTTCAACATGAGTTTCAGAAGGGACAAACATTCAAACCATAGCAGGAGTAGACGGGCAAGGAAGTGGGGCTGAGGCTTTTTTTTTTTTTTTTTTTTTGTTGAGACGGAGTCTCACTCTGTCGCCCGGGCTGGAGTGCAGTGGCCGGATCTCAGCTCACTGCAAGCTCCGCCTCCCGGGTTCACGCCATTCTCCTGCCTCGGAAGTGGGGCTGAGGCTCTTTGAGCTCCTTTATCGGGTCCCTCATCTGCACCAACGTTGCAAAATGTTTCACAGATCAGGCTTCCTTCATGCCCTTGAAACTGCCCTGCAACTTCTTGCAGGTCTGCCTGAGACACCATGATGTCCTGGCACCCATGTAGATGCGGAGAAGTGGCCAAGGTGTGCATGTAGGCAGGACCATGAAGCCATTAGACAACAATCTCCAAAGTCTTTTCCTTCCTCCACCCATAGTTTGTTCTAGGAGGAGAAGGAAAACTCTGACTTAGCTGAGTCTCCTTGTCCACTTTTTTCCTTTCTCCCGGGGAAATTCCAGGAGCTGTGGACACTGGGGTTCCAGTCCCAGCCCAGCAACCAGCTTGACACTCTCCTTCTCTCTGGGTCTCCATGAGGAAAATGAGACTGCCAGAATGGAAATCCCTGAGGGCCTTCTAGTGCTGAGATCCTAAATCACCACCTGCTGAAGCCAGATGTCATCACTGAAAATGGATGCGGAATCTGCTTTGATCTTCCAAGGCGGGTGGGATGGGCTCCCAGAGCTGGGCCAATGGTGTGACTGGCTAGGCAGGAGGATAGTCTGGTGGGGAGACTATTTAAATGGGAGCCTTCCAAATCTTCAGAGCCCCAGTCATGCCAGCCAGCTCCTGGGCACAAGTCTGGGACAGGATGGAGGAGGGATAAGAGTTAAGAAGCCCCAGGACATGATTCAGCCAGGGACTCAGAAGTGGATCAGCTGTGCCTCTGGACTAGTCTCTGGGCTGGACTTGGTGGGGCTAGGGCAGGAGGACAAGGGCAGGCAAAATGCAAGAGTGGGCATGTGCTTCTGGGTTTTCTGGGCACTTAGAAGGATTGGGAGCCCAGAGAGTTCATGCAGACAGGCAGGCGCACACACACTCACATGCTTGTGTCTGTGTGTATGTCTCCAGGATTCACAGTCAACAAAAGCCTTTCCAGGGAGGAAGGCAGAGCTAGAGCAGAGATGGGCTCTAACCCAAGGCTAAGGTTCAGCGAGGGCCACCAGGACCACCAAGCTGGCTGTTAAAATATTAAAATACTTCAGTACCAGGTGTAGATAGCTGCAGTCCCAAGCTCCTGGAGCATCCCCCACTCTCACCACACCCTATTACTCTGGTCCCAGCATCCCAAGGCTTTCCCACAGCCCTGCCACCAAAGGGCAGGCATCGGGCTCAGCAGGGATGACTGCCCCAGGACCCCACTCCAATGCCATGTCTGAATCTCTGCTGACTGTCCAGGGCCTGAGTGTTACTGGTGCATACAGTGTGGGGGAGCCTCCCTTCTCTCCCCAGGGCTTCTCCCATCTCAGCTGTCCCTTTCTTTGCTTTCATCACACCCCACTTAGCTGCAGGAGGAATTCTGAGTGCCAGGAGAGAAGTAGAGAGACCCAGAAGGCTGCCTGTTCACACCAGAGTCTTGAGGTCCTGTTGCCAAGGTCAGACACTCAGGAGCTTCTCCAGAGGCTGCAGCTGGGCTGCAGGGTCAGACCGAGGTCTCTCCTATGCTCAAGCCATGTGCTCCCCTCCATGCCCCCTCATCCAACTGCCCAAGAAATCCGTCCCCCTCCAGCTAACCTTTTGATGAGTATTCCACACCAGCTCAGCCCCAATGGCAGCGTGGCAGCCCCTCCCTGCCACTGCTGGGAAGCCAGGAAAGGGTTTTAATCTCAGAAACAGTCAAGGTGGGGAAGGGGAGTCGGGGGCGGCTGGGAGGGCCATATGGAACCTGTTTGAGGAGTTGGGTCAGAGCCCAGCTACACCTCCACGCACTGGGGCGCCAGGCCAGCTGTTGGCTTTGCCTACTCAGCTCTGGCCAGAGAGGGAAAGGAGCGTGGGAGAACAGACAGGCAGGCTGTGTGGGGACAAGCATGTGCTACGTGTGTACACAGAGCTGCTGTCCTTTAGGCCAAAACATGCTGGCTGGCTGCCCAGTGGCTGGACAGGGGGTAGGCATTAGAAGGCTGGCAGCTCAGCAATGTGTTGGGGTTGTAGGGGTCAACAGAGTAGCATTTCAGGTCTCCTCAAGGAAGTGCCAGGGACATGTCTGGGAGCACCATGCACCACTCTTGGTCAGCCTCACCATTTCCCCAGGTGGGCTCCTGCTAGAGGTGATTCTGGAAACCCCCAGAAAGTACCATTCACTCTCCACTTTGGCTCCCAGGCCTGCGCACACTGCCAATCCTCTGCCTCTCTGTCCGCCCATCACAAACCCAGTCCCACACCCGATGGCTTACCCAACCCCAAATGGTCGGAGTGACGTTATGATGAATCTGACTAAATATCTGACTACGCCGCTTGGACTTCACCTTGCTGCACTGAACTTGGGACTGATCCAGAGTTTGGATTGACCTGGCTGGATTTTGGACCGACCTCACCAAATTTCCAACCAACCACCCCAGTACATGCGAAGCCTGAACTTCTGTATAGACTCCCAGGACTTTGAGATGAACTGACGGAGTTTCTGATTGATTTTGCAGAAGTTTTCACAGAACTTAACTGAAAATAATGTGGCCTGGTTTTCCCAAATTTTCATCCCACCTGACAGGTTTGACTGAAAACTTGTAACCTATTTTACTGATTGTTATTTTAAAAACTAAGCTTCTTGGCCAGACACAGTGACTCATGCATGTCATCCCACCACTTTGTGAGGCTGAGGCAGGAAAATTGTGTGAGCACAGGAATTTGAGACCAGCCTGAGCAACACAGTGAGACCCTGTCTCTACAAAAATACAAAATTAGCCTGTGTGGTGATGCACGCCTGTGGTCCCAGCTACTCAGGAGGCTAAGGTGGGAGGATCGTTTGGGCTCAGGAGTTTGAGGCTGCAGTGAGCAGTGATGGTGACTGTACCACTGCACTCCAGCCTGGGTGAGAGAGTAAGACCCTTTATCAAAACAAACAAAACAAAACAAAAAACTACATTGCTTGAGTGTTTGAGCTTTCCAAATTCTTTTACTCTGAATTGGCCAGATGAGGAGGTGCCCTCAGATCCAGACTAAATCACAGGAAATCGTCAAGGAGGCTGAAGGGCTGTCCCTAGGCACAGGGCTGAATGATCAGCACTGAGCTGCTGTCTGACACTAAAGTCTCATGCAGCCCTTCTCACCTGGAGAGGGGATGGGGCAAGACAGAGGTGTGATTGGTTCCTTATCCCTCTTATGACAGCTTCTAATATTCTTGCATCTATTTCTTCCTTGCTGCCTCTACCAGCATTCTCTGCCTTCCTTCTCCTTGTTTCCAGCATTACCCCAGCTCTTGGACTCGGCATCAGGAGTTCTAGGAAACAATGCTCTTGAGTCAGTTCGCCCTGAGTAGCTTCCTGCTAAGGAGTCGTATAAAACAGAACTTCAAAGCGAGGGCTCTGGGCTCAGCCTGCCTGGACTTGGAGCTCAGCCCTGCCTGTTCCCCTGTTCCAGCTGTATGATCCTGAACACGTTAATGAATTTTTCTGAACTTTGGTCTCTTCACCCCCAACATGGGCAGAATTCCACTGCTTAGCTCTAGGGTAAGTTTTCAGGTTTTTAGCAAGAATACTAACGACACTTAAAGCTTGGTGAGCACTCACTCCGAGCCAGGCACTGTCCTGGGCTGTACACAGCCTGAGACCCTCACTGAATCCCCGTCACAGCTCACAGGCTAGGAAGGGGAAGGCCCAGGCTATTCCAACAGGGCAGAGGCTTTGCCCTCAGCCACTCTGCACTCCTGTCTCCTGGGCTTACCCAGGTCAGGGCAGGGAGAGGGGTGATGGACCAGCCTTCCCTTCCTCGTCATCATGATTATAATACTGTCAAGACTGGCCTGTTTCTTGTTGGGAGAAGTGGGCTGCTGTCTGGGTTGTGTTTTGATGAGGCATTTGTTATTTGATAGTGTGACTTTACCTTCTTTTAGGAACACTGGAAAGCAAGGGCTATCCCCTGACCCTGCCACAACACCAAGGGAGCCCTGGATATTTTATTTTATTTTTTCTTTTTTTTTTTTCTTTTTTTTTTTTTTGAGATGGGATCTTGCTCTGTTGCCCAGGCTAGAGTGCAGTGGCACAATCTCAGCTCACTGCAAGCTCTGCCTCCCAGGTTCAAGAGATTCCCTCCAGCCTCAGCCTCCTGAGTAGCTGGGATTACACGTATCCACCACCACACCCAGCTAATTTTTATATGTTTAGTAGAGACGGGGTTTCACTATCTTGGCCAGACTGGTCTCGAACTCCTGACTTTGTGATCCACCTGCCTCAGCCTCCCAAAGTGCTGGGATTACAGGTGTGAGCCACTGCGCCTGGACATCCCTGGATATTTTCAAACCCACCCTTATCACAGCCATGGGGCTAGTTCAGTTCTTTGGGACTTTTGTCAATCTGTTCACATCTAGTCTGACCTTGCCACATGAACCCCTTGGGTTTCTTTAGTGGCATCTTAATGGGAACCAGATTTGCAAAGCATTCATCAGTCCGTGGCACTGGTATTTGCCCGGCTGTAGGCTGTAAGCTAAGGACAATGACAGTGGAAAAACCAGGTCCTATTCCTGACCTTGAGCAACTCCTGTGGCAGCACTGGTCCTGCTTGTCTTCCCCAGGGAGGGAGAGAAGGCAGGCATGTGGGAGGACGTTTGAGGTAAGAACAATAGCTATTTATTCCTCTCTCTAAGGTAAGGTCTTTAATGGGAGAGTTGGTAAGAGACACTGTGCCATTTTCAGCAGCATCTGACTTATGTCCCTGCATTGTTCTATTTGCGTCCTGCCTTGGCAAATGCCTCCACTCCCCTTCATCTTCCCTCTTCCTTGCCTTTGCGCACTCTGCTTTCTGCCCAGCATGTCTTCCTTTTCTTTTTCATACTTATTCAGCATTTATTGAAAGTCTTCTATATGTTAGACATGATTCAGAAGCTAGGGGCACAAACACTCAGTCTCTGCTCTCAGTGGTTCACAGTGACAGAGACATGCAAAGTGTCAAGGAATCAGAGGCCCTGGACACCTAGGCCGGGTGGGTGGGGAAGGGGAAAGAATCAGGAAAGACTTCCTATGGAAGGCAACGTCAAACTAGATTTCTGTCTAGCCCATCTGGAGGACTCTTACTCATCCTTCAACACCCAGCTCAAGCAGCACCTTTTCCTTGAAGCACTCCCAGATTCTCATAAGCAGATTAAACATCTCTCTCTCTCTCTCTCTCTCTCTCTCTCTCTCTCTCTCTCTCTCAAACTCCTTGGGTTTTGCACATAGAAGAGACAGCACCAACACCTCATTGTTTGAGTCAGTTTCCCCCACCTCACCCCAAACTGTAAACTCTCTGAGGACAGAACTGGATTCATTTTTGTAGTGTCAGGGCCCTGTAGGTGTATAATAAATGTTCATTCAAAGTCTGTAGAGTTACACGTACTGTATCAGCAAGTACATGCATGTGTGTTTGTGAACTCGTGTCTGTGAACCAAGGGCATGGTAGTCGTGGTGAGGGAAGTTCTTATATCTCCTTCCTTAATATATTTGCCTCATTACAGTCTCTCAGCTCCTTCCCCATGACTCTCTCCTGTCTCCATGTGGACACGAGTGAGAGTAGCTCCCTGGTGTTTGAAAGTTGAAAGATTGATGCAGGAGCAGGGATGGGAGAAACTTCTATCAGTGCCTCCCCCACGGCCAGCTCTGCCTGGCCCCCAGGGCTTGGGGAGCACACCAAGAGACAGCCAGCACAATGCAGCCAAAAGGACCCTCTTCTTCCCCCTTTCACCTGCACTCCCACCAAACCTGTCCACTGTTTCAACCTGCGGCTAGAGCTTGCTGGAAGGGTACCAAGGGGCTCCAGTGTCTTGACCACTGAATATTCTGAACAGAGACCTAAGGTTGGATCAGTTTAATTCCTCTCTAGTAAGTCATTTTCCAGCAGGGTCGTTCCCACTCCTGGATAAAGTCAGTTGCGTGGATTCCCAAGTCCGGGCTGGACACCAACATGAGATGCAAAGAAGGCTGGAAGAAGGTGTCCCAGGTGCAGAAACCACCATAGGTTACCCAAAAGTGTCCCCATTGCCTAGGTATGATAACAAGAGCCCTTGCTTCTATGTGGCCCTTTGTAATGGCCAAAGTCCCTCCCGCACATGGTCCATTCTATTAAGGTTTACCGAGCCTCCATGTGCCTGGCCTGTGCCTTGCTAATAATCACATGAACAGGCTCCATGCCAAGCTCTTCACATGCATCACCATTTGGCCTCACAACGACTCCTTTGTAAAGGTGAAGATAACGAGACTCAGAGTTCATCCATTTCTCAAGGACACACAGCATTATGTGGTAGAACCAGGATCTGAATTCACCTCTCGCAGGTGAATTCAGGCCCCCCGATCCCGACTCCACTGCCCCATCTCCAGGTCTTTTCACCTGCCCCCAATAGCTCTGAGAAACTTTCATGTCCCATCTTAAAGATGAGAAAAACTGACCCTTGGTGGCTTTAGGAGACTTTCCAGAGGTCTCACAGAGGCCAGGCAGGGGGGTCTGGCCTTCCATGCTCCAACTTCCATGCTGCCCAAAAGAGAACACCTTTCCCATATCTGCCTCCGCGCCCAGCTGAGCGCACCTTCGCGCCCACACTGCCCAGCTTTGCTACTCCAGCTCAGTGGGTGACCTGTGGGGTCGCCCCCACCCTCTACCGACCCTCTCCCGCCACCCCTGGTTTGTAAGGCATCCGTGCTGGTGGCTAGATGGGCCCCAGAGGGAGCTGGCCAACTGCAGGGCAGGGATGATCTATACTCCTGGTGGCAGAGGTTCAGAAGCATTCTCCCTGAAATGCTGCCACCTAATCCCTATCCACCTGGCCAGCGTCTCTGGGTTCCATGACAAGGTCAATAGTTGCCCAAATGTCATCAGACCAAATCTATTTTCTGCTTCCTGACTGGCTATCACAAATGGGGACTCTTTCTCTTCCACCTCTTCCCAGTGACTCTATGTCAACCTCCTCCCCAAAGATGCCCATGCCTCAAACTCAAAGCGAAGGAATCTCACATTATTTTGAGAGCTACTCAGAGGGTAAACTGCTCCGAAAGCAGGATGTGAAGTTCCAGGAGGCAAACACAAGGCAGCATTTACAGACCCTTGGATTTCTCTCCCAAGTTATGAGGAGCCGGGACAAGTCCCGGGGAATCCCCAGAGCCATGGGTCCTTGCCCCTTGTCCACTGGCGGTCCCATCCTCCAGGCTGGTCTCCTTGAGGTCATCTTCTCTTAAGGCTTAGAAGTTTGGAAACTGTAATTATACAAAGGTTGGCAGAGCATAGAAGGAAAACACTTGCTGTGAGAGAACTTCAAGCCCCAGCTCTGGCCACTCATTAGCTTTAGGCATCAGTGTGTCTGGTGTTTTAATAAGAAGTTGGTCTTTGTCTCTGAATCAGATTCCAGCTTTGGAAACGGTCACATTCTCTAACATGACCAATCTGGGAAAATCGCTGTGATGAGGACGTTTTTGTTTTCCAGGCATTGCCCTATCATCCGATCTACTCTCCCGTTATCTTGACAGCACATGGAATGAATTAGCCACATGCTACTAAGAATAAGATGAACAGAAGATATGGGGGTGCTTATCATGTGCTGACCCCCTTCAAACTATTTTCTATGTACTAACTCAGGTAATCCTCCAACAATCTTACAGGACAGGTGGTATTATTACCCCCAAAACGCACACCCCCATTTTGCATATGAGGAACGAGAGGCTCTGCAGGATAACGTAATGTGCCAAGCTCACATGCAGCAGAGCCAGGCTTTGAAGCTGGGCGGGCTGTCACCAGAGCAAACCTGTGTAACGACCATTCCACACAGCCCTCAGCAAGATGAAAGAGGCACCGTTGGAATTTACAGCCCAGAAGGGAAGATACAGCTTGTATATAAATTATCCTAATACAGGTTGGGAAAGTGATAAGTGACCAAGAGAGAAACAGATAATATCCCCCGGGAGTGTGGATGAGGAGAAAATTGCTTCCAGCTGGAAGGAGATGGGAAGTTTTATGGAAGAGGTGACATTTTAGCTGAGCCTCGATGGACAGGTGGGATTTGGAGCTGTGGAGATTTGGGGAAAGGGAGCAGTGGGGATTGTGTTTAGGGAAAGTAGCTTGTTCTGCTGGGAAGTGACAGGCAACAGAGGAAGGAGATAAGAGAAGAGAACATCTGAGCCAAGCTGCAGAGGGTTATGAGCGGCCCTCTGCACATGCTGCGCCTTTCATACTGACTGCAGCAATGGAGAGGCAATGGTGTCTGGGCATGGGAGAGAGGCAGTCAGGACTGTGCTTTGAGAATTGTGCATGGTGTCAGCAAAAGCAGGGGACAGCGTGTACACTGGGGATTCTGGCAGGAAATAGTCTGACTTAGGGGGCTCAATCCATGGATGAATAAAGCTATTGCTCATGGAGGGGTGGGTGGGACCAGTGAGGGATGAAAAGGCCCCCAGAGCCCCAAAGCAGTGGATGAGGACAGGAAATCACATCAATGCATCTGGTGAGAGCTGGAGGCACCATCGGCAGGAGCTGCAGGTCTTTGAGGATGCAACCACCATGGGAAACATGATCTGGGGCAGGAATGCTGCAAAAAACAGCCCCTAGAGCTTCTCTTGGGGCTTTCCATGGGCAGTAGCCAGAACTGGCTGCTGGCTGTGAAGGAGTCTGCAGGGGTTCGGTCTGGGGACACAGAACAGGGCAGAGAAGAATGAAGAGAGAATGAGAGGGAGAGAGGCAAACAGAGAAGACTCACCAGCCCAGACCACACTAGAAGTGGTTAGAATATTTGGGAAAGAGACAGTGAGAGACTGAGCCAGGACAGTTGCAGAAGCAAAGGTGGTGTTGGAGACAAATGTGGAGGAGCTTAAGGAAGCAAGATGGACAAGAGTTGGTGAGCAGTTACCTGCAAGAAGGAAGAAGTTGGGTACCTGCTAAGTGCCAGGTGTATGTGTAGCAGACCTTCAAAGTTAATTTAAAAGTAAACTACCACAAGGATCAGCTCTGGCATGTGTTTGTTTGTTTGTTTTGTTTTGTTTTTGTTTTTTTGAGACAGAGTTTTCACCCTTGTCACCCAGGCTGGAGTGCAATGGCACAATCTTGGCTCACTGCAACCTCCGCCTCCTGGGTTCAAGTGATTCTCCAGCCTCAGCCTCCCGAGTAGCTGGGATTTACAGGTGCCCACCACCACTTCCGGCTATTTTTTTGTATTTTTAGTAGAGATGGGGTTTCACCATGTTGGCCAGGCTGGTCTCAAACTCCTGACCTCAAGTGGTTCGACCGCCTCAGCCTCCCAAAGTGCTGGGATTACAGGCATGAGCCACCACTCCCGGCCCATGTTTTTGATTTGAAAGGCTTGACATACACCCTCAGAGATGAATGACAAGTTGCATAGGATTATTGTGAAAGAGGCCAGGACATCAGGGTCTTCTCATTGTGGCCCCCACTCACCTGGCACGCATCCTTGCATGTGGAGGTTCTTGGGTCGATCTTCCTGTTCTGCAGAGTTGGTGAGTGAGGCCCAGGGAATTCCAGTTGTCTGGGAAGGTTGCAAAGGGAGACTGCCATAGAGCTGGAACTAAAAGCTGCAATGGTGCCCCTGCTCTCACCTCTCTTAGCTGGTGTGATATGAAAGACAGCAGTGCAGCCCAGTCCAAATGGGGGAATCAACAGACAGGCTTCCACCTACCCTCTGCCTGGGATGGGCCTCGTCTCCTGCACACCCACCCTCTCTTTACCCAGCTCCTTTGCCACCAGGGCTCCAAGATGAATATGTCTTTGCCTTAGAAAAGACACGGGAACTAATCAAAGATGGTGCCTGGGAGGCAACTCCCCTGAAACAAACTACCAGCTCTGTGTTTCTGCGGCATTCAACAGGTTACTGAGGCCGTCGACTGCAATGACAGATTGTGAAATAAGTGATACCACTCAAAACACTTTCATTATCCTGCCACAGATTTTTGGCAATTCCTCAAGTCTGGCTCATTTTATGTCTAATTACATATCGCCATTCATACCCCCTGTATGTTATGTTTCACATAATAAATACATGGAAAATCTTTCTCTTTTTCCATCAGCCGTTGCCCAGAAATGAACGGATTCCTGGTGTGTGCTTACGCAATAAAGAAGCAGTTGTTTCAGACACTGTGACACTTCATAACCTGGACTTTATGGGCCCTGTCGCTCTGATTCGGAGGGCTCTAAGGAGGGTTTTCTGCAGGCTGTTCCTGCGCTGGAAGCAAAAGGCAATTGTCCGGAGCAATGTCCTGGGATGGCTGGAAAGGCAGCCAGAGCCCCAATCTGGGGAGACAGAGGGGCTGCCAGGCTATTGGAGGGTAACTTGCTTGACTTCTGGAGATGAGGCCTGGCTGCAAAGGTTTTCCTGTACCTCTCGGTGTTAACAGAAAGGGTCATTGATCAATCACGGGATACCTCACCTAGCAATGAATCTACAGGCATTATTTAAGCACCTTCTAGGTGCCCAGGCCTGTTCTAGATGCTGAGTTGGGGAGGGGAGGGATGAAGAGTGAGAGAATACTAAAGAGCAGAGGTGTGGAAATAGTTGATGTCATGGTAACAAGAGCGGGTTTTAGAGTTGAACCAGCCTTCTCTGCCTACCAGCTGTGAGATGTAACTGAAAACCTCTTTGAACCTCAATTTACACATCCCTGAAGTGGGGATGCCAACATATGGCCCTCCTCATGGGGTTGTTGTGAGAATTAAAATAAATAATTCATGTAGGCCGGGTGCAGTGGCTCATACCTGTAATCCCAGCACTCTGGGAGGTCAAAGTGGGTGGATTGCTTGAGCCCAGGAGTTTGACACCAGCCTGGCCAACATGGTGAAACTCCATCTCTACAAAAAATGCAAAAGGTAGACCGGCATGGTGAGGAACACCTGTAATCCCAGGTGCTCAGAAGGCTAAGGCAGGAAGATGGCAGAGGTTGCAGTGAACTGAGATTGTGCCACTGTACTCCAGCCTGGGAGACAGAGCAAGACTCCATCTCAAAAACAAACAAAGGGAAAGAAAGGAATAAGTCATGGAATGGAAAGGTTTCTGTGTGGGCTCAGATGGTTCATTACTACGATCACTGTTATTATTAGTATTGTTCTCGCATCATCTACTCTGAGGGCAGGCAGTGGGGTGTTGGGAACAAATGAAATAAAAGATGAGGCCCCTAAATTCATGGCCCTGGATTGCAAGCCCGGCTCATGACTGGCCGAGGAGGTGAGTGGCACACATGGGGGACAATTAGGAAACGATCTGGCACTGGACTGGAGCCCACTGTTGTCACCACGGAAGGGCTGGTTGCTGTGGGCTGGTGTCCGTGAGGTCTTCCTGGGAAAGCGGTGCTTGGACAAAAGACATAGCAAGAAGATAGGAGAAGGATAAAGGGGGATATGGCCAAAAGCAGGAAGACAAGAAAGCATGATGTTTTTGTGAGAGAATAAAAGCATTTGCTATCCGTTCCTCAAATACCTACCAAGTGTCTCCTGTTACTGGCATTTATTAAGTGCCAGGCAGACTTCAAAGCATGGGACACAGAGCTCCAATGGTCCTGGCTCCCACGCACAGGAAGCTACAGCACAGTCACCTCAATAAGTCAGCCTCGAACAAAGCTTGGCTATGCAGAGGGTGGGATGCACAACGGGCTGGTCAGGAAAAGGGGGCATGGAGGTTGGGGGCAGCCTTTTGTACTGGCCCCGTTGGTGATGAGAATGTTCACTGGGGACAGAGGGAGGCCAGGCTGGGTATTTACTCCAAACTCAAAGGCCATCCCAACACATTCAACAGAAATGCATCACACGTACACTGCATGGGGGCTGGCATGCAAGAACATTAGTTAGCAGGACGTCGATGCTCAAAACCATGTGCTGTGTGGATGAATTAATGGTAATGGGATCCTGTGCCTTCTGTTCCCCTTCCAGGTCCACTCTCCTTCCCACTCCACCTTGCTCTCTGCCCAGGAGACAAATGGGTGTGAACCACTTCAGTAGGCTCCCCTGCCCTGGCTGTGCTTGGATTTGGCCAATTGTGAGCCCAGGCAGGAGACCGAAAGAAGGGAAGATAGTGAGACCCAGGTACCTGGCTCCCTCCCTGCAGCATTGCCTCTGCTGGCTGAGACCCTTCACAGAAGTCTCCTCCTGAGATCGCCTCTGCTACACAAATATTGTCTCTCCTGAGTGCTTGTAACGGATCCGTGATGGTCAATTTTATGTATCAACCTGAGTAGGCCAGGAAGTGCCCAGACTAAGCATTGTTTCTGGGTGTGTCCACGAGAGGGTTTCCAGATGAGATTAGCATTTGAATATGTGGACTCAGTAGATTGTCCTCCCCAGCATGGGTGGGCACCATCCAATCTGCAGATAGCTTGAATAGAACAAAAGGTAGAGGAAGGAGGAATTAATTGGCCCTTTTTATCTTCCTACTTGCCTGCTGGAGCTGGGACATCAGTTCCTGCCCTTGGACGGGGATTAGTACCATCAGCAACCCTGGTTCTTAGGCGTTTGCACTCGGGACTGAATTATACCATTGGTTTTCCTGGGTCTCCAGCTCACAGACAGCAGCTCCGACTTCTCAACCTTGAGTAAGTAAATTCCTCATAATAAATCTCTTCCTATATATACATCCTATTGGCTCTGTTTCGCTAGAGAACCCTAATACATTCTCCCTCTTGTAAGCAAGCCTAGGATGGTAACCCTTGTTTTTTAGCCTGGGCTTCTGTACCTTCCATTATGGTTCCCCTCTACCCTGGCCACACTCTATAAATATTCCTTTGTAAATTAAACCTCCTTGAATTATCCTAATTTAGTGCACCATTTGTTTCTTTCTGGGACTCTGATTTACATGTTCCCCAATTTCAAATGTTCTTATAGCAAAATTCTAATACAGTGCTATCCTTTTCATGTCAATTCTGGGAGCTGGTAGAGCCATCAAAGTCTGATGGACTCTTGGCCAAACATAACCTCCCTGATCAAATCTTTTTTCCTACTCCACAAATACTATAGAACAAGACTCCTAGTGCCCCAAACACAGATCTTACAAAGAGAATTCAAGTGGGTGAAAACTCTCAACAATGCCAATTTTGAATCTTTTCCTTTCCCCTCCGTTTCACTGATCGCCCCAGTGGACAACCCACTGACCACACAAATGGCAGCAGAAATCAAAGAACATAGAATAGTGGACCTGAGAGGAACCTAGAGACCACCTAGGCCAACCCTCCTTGACCACTAGCTCTCTGTCCATTTCCATCCCCTCTACCACCACTACCATCACCACCACAACCACCATCACCACAACCATTTCATTCCACAACCATCATCACCATGTCCACCACCATTACAGCCATCAGAACCATGCTTACCACCACTACATCCTATTACATTACATCCTACATTACATCCTACACCACCAGCAACAACACCTCCACCACAACACAAGCCAACACCAACACTATCATCACTACACCAAACCAACCACTATCATGACCACTACCACCACCACTACACCACACACCACCACTGTGTAGGAGAGAAGTATATGATACGCCGGGAGACATGTAATTTACAAAGGGTGGGACACTTAGTTGGTGGTGTAATTAAACTAGAACTCAAGTCTTTTAACTTTTAGTCAGAGAGGCTGATTCTCAAGTAAACAAGTGACTTCAACTGCAACTTAAAATTGAAAACAAAATAAAGTATAAGGAGGACAGTGTGGTATCAGAAGACAATATTGATTTTTTCATTGATTTGCCACCAATCTGTCTTTAACACAAAGACAAAATTGATATTAAAAACTAGAATCCTTTGGGAGTCCAAGGCGGGCAGATCACTTGAGGCCAGAAGTTCCAGACCAGCCTAGCCAACATGGTGAAATCCCATCTCCACTGAAAATTCAAAAATTATCTGGGTGTGGTGACGTGCACCTGTAGTCCCAGCTACTCTGGAGGTTGAGACACGAGAATCACTTGAACACGGCAGACAGAAGTTGCAGTGAGCCAAGATTGTGTCACTGCACTCCAGCCTGGGCGACAGAGTAAGACTCTGTCTCAAAAACAAAACAAAACAAAACAAAACTAGAATCCTGTATTTCAGTTATGTGTCTGGTGAGCTTTTAAAGAAATCACAGCTTGGTACATTCTCCTATTTATGCCCCAATTTCCAAATTCAAGCTTCGGTTTTTTTGAAATTCAGTTTTCTGCCCTGATCACAGGTGTTAGCTTGCAAGTCAATAAAGCATTCTCCCTTGGGTTGAAGTGTGAGCCGTAAAATTCACATGCAAATTACCATCAAGAATGATCACAGTCATAAACCCGATAGGTGAATTGCACTTGACTTGATGTGTAATTGGAAGAAAATTCAATTATTTGCCAAGTAATAATAATGCTAGCTTACTCTTATATTTTTCAAAAGGGTTGTATATCCATTATTTTGGTTCTCGAAATAACCCCAAGAGGATGGTGTCATTGTCATCCTTTTACAGGCAAGGAAACTGAGATGAGAATGTTCAGAGTCACAATGTGAACTGATGACAGAGGCAAGCTTAGAGCAGGACAGTGACAATAACAACGCTGGCTGACGTCTGCTGATTTCATCCTCTGTGCTAAGCTCTTCATATGCCTGATCACATTTAATGGTGTCTTTTTCAATTTCTCTGAACCCATATAACAAATGTGATCATCTGCTAGTCATTCTGCTATGTCAGGCTCAGCCCAACACCTTTAGGTCCTACGAAAGTAAGCTACACAGAGCTCATGAGTGGAAAGCAAGAAAGTAACAGAAGTGGGGTTAACACTGCTGCTTCTTTGTTTTTGTTTTGTTTTTTGTTTGTTTGTTTTTGTTTGTTTGAGACAGGGTCTCACTCTGTCACCCAGGCTAACGTGCAGTGGCGTGATCTCAGCTCACTGCAAATTTTGCCTCCTGGGCTCAAGCAATCCTCCCATGTAAGCCTCCCTAGTAGCTGGGATTACAGGTGTGCACCACCATGCCCAGCTAATTTTTGTATACTTTGTAGGGACATGGTTTTGCCATGTTGCCCAGGCTGGTCTTGAACTCCTTGGCTCAAGTGACCTGTGTGACTCGGCCTCCCAAAGTGCTAGGATTACAGGTGTAAGCCATTGCGCCAGGCCAGCATTGCTTCTTAAATGTGTCTTGACTGCCCTTTGCCTGAAGAGTTGTCTGCAGATTCCTCTCAAAGGAGCACTGGGGCAAGAGTCAAAGCCTTCTCTGCCACGTATTAGCCATGTGACAAAGGAAGACATTAACTCTCTCGGTGCTCTGTTTCAGTCCCCATAGTGAAGGGGTTGGAGGAGAGCAAGGGTTTTCAACCGTGCTCTGAGGAAGCCTAGAATCACCCTAGAAGAGCCCTGGGGACAGAGAAAGGGGAGGCCAGAGGGAGTTACTCAGCACACCTACCCTCCGCTGCTCCAGCCTCCAGATCCAGGGCACCCTCTTTCTCCAGGCATACATTGGGCTTCCACAGATTTTATGAGGAAGGAACTT
Source organism: Rhinopithecus bieti (assembly GCF_001698545.2). Classification (NCBI taxonomy): domain Eukaryota; kingdom Metazoa; phylum Chordata; class Mammalia; order Primates; family Cercopithecidae; genus Rhinopithecus; species Rhinopithecus bieti. The sequence continues at coordinate 999,179 of NW_016805647.1, forward strand.
TATGGATAAAATTGTTTGAGGTTCATGGAAAAAAAGACTAGCATTTACAACTTGGGATAGACGTAAATCCTAATTTCTTGAACAGCAGCATTCATGGTTGTGCTGAAGTTTGTAGCCACAGCCTCCTCTGCTGGCTCCAAGTCATGGTTCAGAAAGTGTTAAAAACAGAGAGTCCGAAGATGCCCCCTTGATAAAGGCTTCTTATTAACAATTTGTGAGAATGGTGACAGCCTGATACCCGTTTCACTCTAGAACAATGCAGACAATGCTAAACCAATATCCGCAGCCGTGTTGGTTGGGCAGGTGTGATACCAGGGGTGTGTCATTGTCACCATGGTTTGAAGCACATGGAAGTACAAGAGGGCCATCCTACTAGCAGGGCTGAGTCTCAAGAATTTATCCTTCATCCATTTCTCTGTATATTATACTGAGGGAAACCAATTTTAAATGTGTTGGTTTGCAGTAAACCAGCTTAATACACTCTGGGTCAAGTCGTCAGTCATTTAACCACCTAAGTGTTTTTGGTTAAATGGGCACAGAAATTGAAATCAGAAGAAGTAATGTGAATTTTAATTCTGCTCCTTACCATCCATGCCACCTGAGATAAGTCTTACATACATAGCACCTGAGAAAACTCTCAGTGCTATGTATCCCTGAAAATTCACATACTGAAATCCTAACACCCAGTGTGATGGTATTGGGAGATGGGGTTTTTGGTGATTAGGTCATGAGAGTGGAGCCCTCAGGAATGGGATTAGTGCCTTCATAAAAGGGACCCGAGAGAGCTGCCCTGCCCCTTCTACCTTGTGAAGGCGCAGGGAGAAGATGGCCATCTGTGAGGAAGTAGGTCCTCACCAAACACCGAATATACCACTGCCTTATCTTGGAATTCCCAGCCTCCAGCACTGTGAGAAGTAAATTTCTGTTGTGTATCATCCACCTGGTCTATGGCATTCTTTTATTATTATTATTATTATTCTTTAAGTTCTGGGATACATGTGCAGAACGTGCAGGTTTGTTACATAGGTATACACATTCCATGGTGGTTTGCTGCACCCATCAACCCGTCATCTACATTAGGTATTTCTCCTAACGCTATCCGTCCCCTAGTCCCCACCCCTGACAGACCGCAGTGTGTGATGTTCCCCTCCCTGTGCCCATGTGTTCTCATTGCTCAACTCCCACTTATGAGTGAGAATGTGTGGTGTTTGGTTTTCTGTTCCTGAGTTAGTTTGCTGAGAACGATGGTTTTCAGCTTCATCCATGTCCCTGCAAAGGACACATTTTATGGCTGCATACTATTCNCTGTGAGGAAGTAGGTCCTCACCAAACACCGAATATACCACTGCCTTATCTTGGAATTCCCAGCCTCCAGCACTGTGAGAAGTAAATTTCTGTTGTGTATCATCCACCTGGTCTATGGCATTCTTTTATTATTATTATTATTATTCTTTAAGTTCTGGGATACATGTGCAGAACGTGCAGGTTTGTTACATAGGTATACACATTCCATGGTGGTTTGCTGCACCCATCAACCCGTCATCTACATTAGGTATTTCTCCTAACGCTATCCGTCCCCTAGTCCCCCACCCCCTGACAGACCGCAGTGTGTGATGTTCCCCTCCCTGTGCCCATGTGTTCTCATTGCTCAACTCCCACTTATGAGTGAGAATGTGTGGTGTTTGGTTTTCTGTTCCTGAGTTAGTTTGCTGAGAACGATGGTTTTCAGCTTCATCCATGTCCCTGCAAAGGACACATTTTTATGGCTGCATACTATTCCATGGTGTATATGTGCCACATTTTCTTTATCCAGTCTATCATTGATGGGCATTTGGGTTGGTTCCAAGTCTTTGCTATTGTGAACAGTGCTGCAATAAACATAGGTGTGCATGTGTCTTTATAGTAGAATGATTTATAATCCTTTGGGTATATAGCCAGTAATGGTATTGCTGGGTCAAATGATATTTCTGGTTCTAGGTCCTTGAGGAATTGCCACACCGTCATCCACAATGATTGAACTGCTTTACACTCTCATCAATAGTATAAAAGTGTTCCTATTTCTCCACATCCTCTCCAGCATCTGTTGTTTCCTGACTTTTTAATGATCACCATTCTAACTGGCATGAGATGGTCAGGTTTGTCAACAATCAGATGGTTGTAGATGTGTAGCATTATTTTTGAGGGCATTTTCTTATAGCAGCTCAAATGAACTAAGACACTCTGCCTCAGTGGTCCCATCTGTGAAATGAGGATAAAAATAACTAGGGCAAAGGGTTATCAATAAAATTTTAAAAGAAACTATCTGAAAAACCTAAATAGCATCTGACATTCATTCGTGCAACCATTCACTCAAAATATAGATGTAGGCACTACTTTGCACCATATGCCCTGGTGGAAACTGGGATTCCGGAGGAGCAAAAGTAGACCCGATCCCACCTCAGGGAGCTCCTATCTGGTGCAAGGGACAAATAAAAATTTAACTTTACCTTGGGATGAGTGCTCAGAAGGAGAAGAGCCAGGTGCTTTGTGAGAGAATAACTAGGTGGAGGGCTACCACAGATTGAGGACTCTGGAGGACCTCTTTGATACCTAAAAGAGAGGGAGCCAGCAAGGGATCAAGTTGGGGAAGAATGTTCCAGACGGGAGGGAGAAGGTTGGTGAGGCAGAATCACAGTGAGAGTGACAGGTGCCATTATTTGCCCATCCAATACCCATCCCCTTCCTTACTCCAACACAAACACTTCTTGCTAGCACAGCCTCTGTTTCACTGAGTTATTGGGTAGCCATGTTCTTCCATGGTGGGCACATAGCCCCTGTGCAGTCCCATGGATGAACTTCAGTGGTCTAGGCTAATCACAGAGCTTCCCTCCTGGCTTGGGCACATGCTGCAATTCAGACCAATGAGCCAGAGCAGTACTCTGAGGGAGGCTTCTGGAAGAGGTTTCATGACTGATGGAGAGAGACCGTAGAGGAAATGCTTTCTTCTGCCTCTGGATGTTGTCATCCACAGGTGGCCTTGGGACTGTGGCAGCCTAAGAGGCCATCTTGATGGGCTGAGGATGACAGGGGAAAGAGTGGTAATATTGGGATCTTTGATGCTGTGGAGTCTAAGCTGAGCAACCCTGGCACTGCCCTGCCTCCAGACATCTTGCTCCAGGAGATGACACGGTCTCCTTTGTGATAACGCTGGTTGAATCCACCTCTCTGTCACTTGCAGCCTCAAACATGTTGAGTGACGTGGTGAGTGAGGGCAAGTATTAAAGATGAGAGCAGAAGCCAGGACCAGGTCACTTGGGCCAGGCTGATGTGTGTAAACTCCATGCTAAAAAAAAGTTTTGGAAACCAGTGGAAAAAGATGAAGCAAAGGCAGAAAGTCCATGCTGGCTGCTCTGCCCGGAGTGGATTACGGGGCCAGGAGTGAAGGCAGGGAGGGCAGTTAGGAGAGTTTGGCATGAGTCTTGGTGAGAGAGCGTCTAGATGGGAGCACACCAGGTAGGCTGGGGGTGACTCGGAACATGCAGCTGGCAAGTGTCTCCAGTACTGGTTGTGAACTCTGCTGTCTACAATTCCAACCAAATTGGCCTGACTCACCACTGGTCACCACTGTGCAGAGAGAGCCCTGAGTATGGCTCAGGAAAGCTCTGAAATTGGAAATCAAATGCTTGGGCAAAGATTCCTGTTTCGACCTTTCTGTTCGCCTATGGGCAAATTCCCCTCTTGTCCCCACCCCCATCCCCAGCCTCAGTTTCCTCCCTAGTAAAATGGTAGAGCAGTTGTCAAAGTCATGTGAAAGGACACGCGAATGTCTGTTAGAAGCTCTGGAGACAGCCTGGTGGGGGAAGTGGAGAACAGCATGTGCTTCTCACTCTCCCATTCCTTTCCCCCACCCTTCCTCTGAGATGACTCAGACTAGTTCCTGCTGGGTCCTTTCCACTCTGTCTCTGATGCTCAACCCCACAGCAAGGGCCCTCTCCTCTCCCCATGTCGTCACAAGTCATGGGTATCATATCAGTTGCTCTCATGGCCTTCCCCCATGCTGCTGCTGCTCTAAGGCTCTGGAGTGTGCTAAAGAGATGTCCAAAGGGTGACCCACTCCTCCACGCCTCAGGGAGATGGTGGGACAAAATCAAAGATCCCCCATTCCACCCCATGCTTTCCCCACCCATCACTGCTTCCTTAAATAAAGGTCTGTGCTCTTCATGGTTCCGTGATGTCTGGTGACACTTTGATGCCCATTTTTGGGTTCTCATGAAATCTCTGCATGTCTTTACAATAAATTCCCCTTATTTGAGATGGCTTGGGTGGGTTTCTACACCCACCAACCAAACTGGATGAATGAATGACGGTGATGGTTAATTGTATGTGTCGACTTGACTGGGCCACAGTGCCCAGATATATGGTCAAACATTCTTCTGGATGTTTCTCTAAGGGTGTATTTGAATGGGTGCGTTTGAATATTTAAGTTGATAGACTTTGAATAAAGCAAATTGCCCTCCCTAATGGGGGTGGCCTCATTCCATCAGGCAAAGACTGATCTCTCTGAGCAAGAGAGAATTCTGTAGCAGTCAGCTTTCAAACTGAAGCTGCAATGCCGACTCTCCCCTGGCAGCCTTTGGACGTGAACTGCAGCAGCAGCAGCAGCAGCAACCCTTTCCTGACCACTCCCCATACAGGTTTTGGACTTGCCAGCCTCCCTAATCACAGGTGCCACTTCCTTAAAGAAACCTCCTTCTGTATATGCACACATCCTGTTGGCTCTGTGTCTCCGGAAAGCCCTGACTGATATGACGACATTTCAGGCAGATCAGCTCCATGAATGAGAATGAAGCCTGGATTCTCAGGTGAGGACCCTCAGGTGGGGTCCAGAAGGGTACAGACAACTCCATATTCAACTCCCCAGCAGCTTTTTTAGAGGCTTTGGCAGAGTCCTGTTCTGGGAGATTATCTGTTGACCCTGATTGAGCTACTCCTTCCCGGATAAGACGGATGCCTGCTGGCTGTGGCCATGGCCTCCCAGGACTCCAGAGTGAGAGCAGGGTGAGCTGAGACCCCTTCCAGAAGCAGAAATGGCACTCACCTGGGCTGGCTCCTCCCCATGGCTCTGGTGAACTCAGGCTGGGCTATCTCCAGAGTTCTCTGTGTTTTCCAGGCTAGGGCAGGACAAAATTGAGGTCCATCTTCCCAGAGAATGCTCCATGATCACTGCGTCTGAGGCTGTGCCAGACATCAGGCTGAAAGCTCCAGGTCTCAGGGTCTAGGGAGATGGAGAGAGATGCTTGTGGAGGTGGTTGGGAGAAGGAGAGGATGGTCACATTCAGATCTCAGACAGCTTGGGAAGCACCAGAAGCTGAGTGGCTGCTCACACACCCTTTCGGAAGGACAGCCACCCACCTGATGCCCTCAGCAGAGAAGGTGACCAGGACCTGATAGAGAGTCCCAGCTCGGCATCCCGTCTGGCTCTGGGCCCACCACGGCATCCCAACCACATGGGACACAGCAGCCAGAGCCTGGTGGTGCCCGGCACTGTGCTAACTCCTTTGCGTGAATTTGTAAGCAGCACAAATCTCAGTTCATAAATTCAAGTGTGCAAGACACAAGACAGTCTTCATTCTCTGTGACTCAGCCTTATTTTCATTTTGAATCCCCTGCCAGTAGTGGGCGAATCTTCATCTCAGACCACTCAACTTAAAGCCATTTTCCCCAGGAGGCTGTCTGAGTTTCTGTGGGTAGGCGTGAGGTTGTCAGAATGACAAGGTACTGAGTGAGACCTCAGTGTCGTGAGTCCACTTGGTCACCATTGAGCTGCCCTGTGATCCTGTCTCAGGAACCCTCCAGTCTTGTGGGGGGCAGTGCAGGGTGGGGGGACGGTGTCTCTCCACTTATTCTGGGCCATGGTTACATCAGGACCCATGTGCTGCTTCCACAGTCTGGTGGGGGAGGAAAGCCCATAATGAGGCTCTCTAAGGTCCGTGACCTTGTCACACTGCCCAGCCCTTTCCCTTCTCTGGGCCTGGCTGCCTCCTCAGGGCTCTCACCAGGACAGGAGGCATGAGTGTCCTCTGCTCTCACATGTAGCCCTCAGGTGGGACTGCAGCCCTTCCCCAGGCTCCAGTCGTGAGCCGCTGCTCCCCGTCTCCCCACTGCCCTCCTCCCACTCAGGGAGCGCTTTTTTGGTTGGTTGGGTGGGAAGGCTTCTCTTACTCATTCAGGATGTTTGTTCTCAATCTGCTGCCCTACAGCTTCCCCTAAAGCCAAGGCTTTTGCACACAAAATTCAGGAAGAGGCTCCTTCCATTTCCCTTTGCCCTCTTCTGCCACGCCCTTTCCCAGAAGCCAAGGAACACACCGCCGAGGAGCCTGGCTGCGGACCCTGAGAAGGGTGGGGAAGGAAATCCAGATGGGAAAATACCAGTTGACATTTCAAAATGTTATGCATCAGATGGCGTCTCACTGAGCATCACCACAGTGCTGTGACGTAAATGCCATTATCATGCCCATTTTATAGACGAGGAAACCAAGGCTTGGAAAGAGTGAGCAACATGCCTGAGGTCTGTGTGGGGCGTGGCTGGTGTTCGAACCCTGGTGCTCCCAGCAGCCGGTGCTCTAACCTCATGCTGTGCTTCTCTCCTGCCTCCTTCAGGCTGTTCCTGTGCAGTGTGTGGGCATGGAGCAGGTCTGTAGGGTCTCCGGTCCCCACATCTGATGGCTCCGCCAGCCTCAGCTGCATTCCTGGTGCAGGTCCTCTGGAGGCCCCAGGGTCGCACCTGGCTCAGCAGTGTTCAACACGCAGCACTAACACACCATTTTTCTTAAGGAGCAGATGTTTGATCTGACTGGGACTTCCTGCCTGGTTCATGGCCAGTAATCAATAAAACAAATATTGGCTACCATTATTTATAATCTCCTTTGAGCCTCACAACAACCTAGCGAGTAAACTACTCTGATGTTCCTCGTTGGACAAAGGTTAAACTACTTGCCGGCAGTCACAGGCAGGAGGGCAATTGAAATCCTCTGGCTAGGCCCCCAGAGGGTGCCCTGTCTGCCACACCATCATCACCCAGAACAGGAGCCACTCAGGGTCATCCCTCCTAATGATTAAGGCCACGAAGCTGCTCCCTCCACGGCTATAGGTAACTGTATTCCACATCCGCACCCACACACCACGCGGCAGAGGCCCTCTTCCTCTCTTCCACAGTGTTGCTTTCCAAGGCTTTCCAGCAAGAACAGGTGCATAGGACACGGGACTGCAGATCCCCTGGGTCAGAAGAGAGAGTCCCTTCAGCCCTAACAGAGGATCCTCTCCCACTCCCCAATCAAACTACAGCAGCCCGGGGCACTCTGCAAACTGCCCTGAGGCTGTCCTCACCCCTGCCCAGCCACCTGCGGCTACAGAAAACCTGGGTTCAGGCTCTGCCAAAGGAGACTCCGTGGAGTTGTTGGCAGCGGGATGGAGAGATGGGGAAGGCAGCAGCTGACTTGGACTCGGATATGCTCCTGACAGGGCTTCCTCGCCACCCTGGGGCCTTGGTGATCAGAGCTCCCGGTCATGGCCTTGAGCCCTGACACTAGAGGAAGACCCCCCTCCCACTCCTCCTCCTCCTCCAGCCTCTAATCAGGCCAGAGTTTAGGAGCTCAGCAGTTCGGGGAAAGCTGCCCCCTTCCCAGAAAAAAACCTTTGACCCTCCCAATCCTTACCCTCCTGAATGAGGTCGGGGTAGGGATCTCATAAGTCCCTACAGAGGTGAATTCCCCTGGCCTAGCTGCGAAGGCACTTACCTCTGCCACCCCAGTCATCAGGCACACACCCACCCTCACTCATCACGTACTCGGGCCAGCCTTCCCCAGAAGACAGACCCCACAGAGCACCCATGAGGACTGTCCCCACCCAAAGCATCAGTTCCAGGGTCACAGCCTCACTGGCTCCAGTGCCAGGCAAGTGACCAAAGTTAGGGCAGTGAGCTGGAGGGATGCTGATGGGCAAGGAGCTCCAGAGGGGCACCTGCCACTCAGTTGCAGCCCAGGTCTTCTGATTTTTCCAGAGAACCTGGAAATCCAGATTTGTAGGTAAAAGATTCTCAAATTTAAGTGCCGACAGCGAATTCAAAATTCAAAACAAAAGTGTACAGCAAAAACAAAACAAAACACACAAAAAAACCCCACACTGCATGGGCCTATTAAAAACCATTTTGTCCCACAGGCTATTGATTTGGAAGTCCCACTCTTGATGCCCCTGAGCCACCAGCTTGGTCAAAGCACCAGCCTTCTATCCCTCCTAAAGGCCTAAGCCACTTCTCGTTAGAAAGCCCAGTGGGCTCTGAGAGGCAGAGCCCGGCATGCCTGCATCCCTCTCCCGTACACCCCATGGAGCCCTGTGGGTTACCCTTGTCAAGGAAGGGCTTGCCCTTGGCAGAAAAGGAAAGCAGGCTACTTCCCACCTTCTTGGGGCACTGGCTCAGGTATTGTCACCCTTTCGGAAGGACAGCCACCCACCTGATGCCCTCAGCAGAGAAGGTGACCGGGACCTGATAGAGAGTCCCAGCTCGGCAGCCCATCGGCTCTGGGCCCACCACGGCATCCCAACTACATGGGACACAGCAGCCAGAGCCTGGTGGTGCCCGGCACTGTGCTAACTCCTTTGCGTGAATTTGTAAGCAGCACAAATCTCAGTTCATAAATTCAAGTGTGCAAGACACAGGACGGTCTTCATTCTCTGTGACTCAGCCTTATTTTCATTTTGAATCCCCTGCCAGTAGTGGGCGAATCTTCATCTCAGACCACTCAACTTAAAGCCATTTTCCCCAGGAGGCTGTCTGAGTTTCTGTGGGTAGGCGTGAGGTTGGGGCTCAGGGGATGGCAGATCCCACCAAGCATGCTGGCACACCCTGCCACCATCCTTGTCCATTCATGGAATCCAGGGTTGGATTAGAACCCATAGCCAGGGTTCTGCATCTGCCTCGCTTCCCATTATGAGCACAGGGCCATCAGGACATGCAGTCCCTGCTGGCCACATACCTGAGAGGCATTCTCTTAGGCTAGGTCACCAGGCTGGAGAGTGGGATAAGAAGAAGCCAAGGGGCAGAGGTGGGAGGTTAGACTCTAGCCCAGCCTTCCTTCAACACATAGAATTCTGTCCATCAGGGTAGGTTGGGCACCATCCCTACAGCCAGGGGCCTGCAAGTTAACTCTGTCTCACCCCCAGCTTGCACCCTAGCTGTGCAGAGAGGTGCAATGGTCGGGAGGGTTGGCCCTCATTGGCCCAGCTCACCTGGACCCCCAGGGGAGCCCCAGATAGGAGGACTGGGGTCCTGGCACATAGGACATTTGTCTATTTTCAGGAACCTGGCAGCTCAGGATGACATGTAGACACACAGCAGGATCCAGCAATTCCTTAAATAAACCTTCATCCTGCAAGGGGCAGTGTCGAGGGCGGGGGGGCAGCTGGAGCTCTTCCAGAAGAGCCAGGCTGAAGCTTGCCTCTGACAACCAAAGCTTTCTGCTGAGATTCACAAGCAGGCTCCAGGAGGACGTGGAGACACTTTGGAGAGCAGACCTTAAGCACTCTGACCCAAGGAAGGCTCAGGTTACCTTCCTTCGACATTCATTCATAAGATACTAATGACAGCCATTCTCTATTCCTTAGGGCAGGTCCCGGAGGGACTTCTAGTGTCTTGTTTGAATATGCCTTTCATGCATTCCTTCTCCAGGGTAAACTCTAACTCAGACTGGCCTCCCTTTCTGCTACTCAGTCAACAGGTATTTAGGAAGCCTCTCCAGCTGGCGGGGCAGGCTAGCCTACTTGGCAGTGGTGTGGTGACCTAGCCACCCCTAGCACCCACTTCCCCCAGAACTTCCCATTCCCCCACTGAGAAGACACCTGTGGTGGCAGGAGCCCACAGACAGGCCTCCCCCTTCTGCAGACCCCATAAAGCTTCAGAATCCCCACCCTCCAACCAAGAGAGGCAGCTGAGAGGGCGGGTGAGTGGTTCTGGAACTATGGCTGTGTGGAGCTGGATACAGGTAGTGCCCATCCTGGTGGCAGGGCACCCAACCGCTGGGTCCTGGGCATGGCCCCTTAAGCCCTGGAGCTGCCACCTGCACCGGGTCTGTGAATAGCCCTTCCCGTGCCTTCTCCCTGGACCAGCATAGGCCCGTCCCTGGCCCCTTGAATATCTTTATGTCCCTGGAGTTTGCTTCCCATCCAGGCCCGAAGCCTGATAAAGAGCCCTCCAACCCTCACAGTGCCACGCCCTGATCCCCATTTGGCAAGGCGAGAGTTGGTCTGCAGTCTGTCTCCTCTCAAGAACCTACCTACACTCACCAAGGTTCTATTATGGGCATCAAGAGCTGACTTGAGGAATCTGGAAGAGCTTCCTCCAAGAGCATTAAGGGGATGCATTTATTTGAGGAATCACGAGACCAGCAGAAATGGCCCAGGGGCTTGGGTGAGGTGAAAGGGCCACATGGCATCCAAACCCCAAGGCTAAAGTGTGGAAATGGGTTTCAGCAAGACAAGCCATGGGCATGGAACCAAATGGAACAGACGCAACCAAGATGCTCATGGGTCTCCTGCAGCATCCAGGACTTCTCTCAGCTTCCTCCCCTGTAAATGGGATCAAGTCCGGAACAGTGGGTCAGACCTAGATACAGAGCCAGATAGGTCTGGTCTTTTATGTTGGGTGAGTTCCTTAAACTGCTCAATCTGCAGGTACATGGTCTATAAAAGGGTCATACTTATCCTCTGTGGGCTGTTGACAGGGCTACAGGAAATGTACATACAGTACCTGGCATCCAGCAGGGTTCCGTATGTGGGAGTGAGCTATGACTTCATAGGCCGGGTTTGAGGACTAAATCAAATGAGATAACATATATGCGGGGGCTTGGTGAATTACAGTGCACAAATGGTAGCAATTAACCACTTACCGGTGTGTCTGCCTCTCCCGGGACCTCATGGCGCTCCCTCTTTCTTTCTCATTCTAGTTTATCTTTTCTTCTCCGACTTAGCCTCATTTTGGCTTCTCTTTTTCTAGTCTGTTCTTTCTGTATCCATCCCCATATCCTTTAGCGCCAACATCCAACACCAGTTTCATCTGCTCTCACTCCAGAACCTACAATGGTTCCCTATCGTCCTGCATTCCAAACTCAGCAGCAGCAGCACCACCCACCCCATGAGCCACCAGCTTTCCCTCCTGTCCCTCCCCAAAGCAGAGGCTTCCCACTGGTGAGCAGCTCTCCGTCCTGCCTCCCCTACACCCACTCATGGCCTCCCCTCTGTCTTCTCTCACGCTAGCCCCCAACCTGGACAGCTCGTGGTTCCTTGTTGCTGTTTCAACAAATGCAATCCCACCCATCCTTGAAGACTCAATTAAGTTCAATTTTTGAGTCAACAAATATGTTTCAAGCAGTTACTCTGGGGCAGGGTCTTTTGAAAGGGTTCTCTTTTTGGGAAAATCACCTTAAAATTATAGTCAGAATGTTCTAGCTGTGTGACCTCAGGAAACTTACCTAAACTCTCTGAGCCTACCTTGTACAGTCATTGTGAAGATTAAGCAGTTTGTAAAGTTTCCAGCCCAGTGCTCAGTGCATAGAAAATGGTTAATAAATAATAGCTACTTGTGTTATCCTGGTTCTTTGACATAGAAAATGAAGCCACATGGACCAGCTGGGAGTGTTGGGCTTTCACTGTGCAAGTAGTAAAATCAAATATCCTCTCACTAGAGTGCTCAGCCAAGCCTCCAAAGCTCCATGCCACTGAGCATCCTTGGAGACCCCATCATTTGACACTCATTTGTAGTCAGCCTGTCTGTGCAGGCAGTTATGCTAGGCATGGAGGTGGGGGTGGCATATGAGGCCGGCACATCCAGAACAGCTTCTCAAAAAGAGGAGTGGAAGTAGGTAATAACAATACGGGGTCCCCACGCCAACTGGAACGTCTCTGGCAGACTGGACACAGCCCCAGCTTTATCTGCAGGGCCCACCCTATCCGCCTCCAGGACCTGTCTCTTCTCCAGGCCCCAGCACATTCTCCCTCCCGACTCTCTCTGCCCCTGCCATCTGACCTCCCTTCTGTCCTTTCAACATGGACAGCTCTGTCCTTGCTCTGTTTCTAAACATGCTCCTCCTCCTGTCCTGGACACTCCTTCAGCCCATGCACCTCCAAATATGTGCATACTTCTCCTAGAGCCAGTCTCTGTCCATCCTTGTCAGATGCCCTGCCTTCTTTCAGGATGTTATCAAAAGAGCATGGGCTGGGTTTGAATCCCACTCTCCCACCCACCAGCTGACGTCCAGCAAACCACAGCTCCTCTGGGACCCCAGGCCCCTCACCAGCACCATAGAGCACCATGACTGCAGTTGTAAGGGCCTCCCGCACATGCTAGGGGCTCAGAAGCAACAGCTGACAGTGAAAGATGGAAACACCCTTTGCAGCCACTGGACATCAAATGGCTTCAGCGCCAGGCTGAAGAGCCAGCTTTTAGCCCAAGCCAGGAAAGCGAGTAGAGAAGGGTTAGCGGGAATCTGTAAGGTAGACTGCCAGGAGAGAGCAGGCAGGACCCCATGTCCAGGCCTCTAACCACACTCTGTCTACCCTAGGGCCTGTGGCTGGGCCTCAATCATATGTACCAGGTCAAGGGCTCCTGGGGAGCAGAGCCTGTGCCCCATGCCTCTGAACTCCTCAGGCTTCTGAGCTCCCAACACAGGGCTGGTACACAGGAGGCCCCAGTAAAGATCTTTCACCCTGAGACTGTGTTTGTGTGGTTCTCAGGAAGCCACATGGCACAGGCTTTCTGACATCTCTGTCTCCCAGTTTAAAAAAGGCAGGGTTTCACTATGTTGGCCAGGCTCGTCTTGAACTCCTGACCTTGTAATCCGCCCAGCTCGGCCTCCCAAAGTGTTGGGATTACAAGCATGAGCTACTGCACCCGGCTACTAAAAATACAAAAATTAGCTGGGCATGGGCATGGTGGTGCATGCCTGTAGTCCCAGCAACTTGGGAGGCTGAGGCAGTAGAATCGCTTGAACCCAGGAGGTGGAGGTTGCAGTGAGCAGAGATCGCGTCACTGCACTCCAGCTTGGGCAACAGAGTGAGACTTCATCTCAAAAAAAAAAAAAAAGAGGATCCTTGCTCCCCACAATGTCACCCCTCCTCACCTCTCAATTAGATTATGTCTACAAAGCCCCCTGGAGCCAGAAGCACTATAAATCCAAGATGTTACTGTTAGATCCAGGCCAGGGAAGCTTCAAGGAGTCGAGCACTGGGGGAGGGGCTCTGGGGGGTCTGCACCAGCTGAACTGAACAAGGTTTCTCCTGACCCAGATGCTTTTAGTCACAACGATGGCTGCTGCTGGCTCCTCGAGTTACACGGAACCCGGCAGGGCAGAGCTGACCGGATTTCACGCTTGTTGAGTGCTTCAGATTATTTGTCTAGTGTTTGTGGTTGGAGCAAGTTCAGCTGAATCTCTTAAAATTTATATTTTGGCCTATGTGAATTTAAGGGCTGGGGGATTCTCTTGGTTCTCACTTGTTTGCACCGATGGTGGCCTGTTCTCAGAGCCCCTTCCTGCTGTCCCTGAGGAGGAACTGGGATGTGTTGGCACCACAAGCTGGAATTGGAGCCCCACAGCTGGGCAGTATGGGGTCTCTGGATGCTCTTGAGTGCATTTCTCACCCCGTTCCCTCCTTTGATGACTTCTCCCAGGGAGGTAATGGTAGCTGCAAGCCTCAGCATCCTCCTCTCCCTTTACCAGCTGTTGAATATTAACTGCAGGTTTTAATTCCTGCTGGTCTGGTTTACCCACTATGGGATACACAGCACATGGGAACAGGACATAAGCTAGGCGTTTAACCCATCTTTGGTCTTTAGATGAACACGTTGGCCAGGAGATCTCACCAGCTGATCATCGATAGATCCTAGTCTGGCCTGGTGGATCTCCCAATTGATCTCTCTTTAGCAGAGCATCACTGATGGAGCCACACTTCCATCCACCCCATTGCTGCCATTAACCTCCAACCCCACCACAACCTCCCCATCACTTTGTCCACCACCCACCCTCACCTCAACACCCTCGCCCTAATCTCCCACCCTCAAGGAATACTTCAGATGCTAATGCAGTCAAAAGGAGCCCCTTGACGGGAACACTTCAAGGAAGGGCCATTTAAACCAGGATCATGGCTGGGCACAGTGGCTTATGCCTGTAATTCCAGCACTTTGAGAGGCTGAGGTGGGCAGATCACCTGAGGTCAGGAGTTTGAGACCCGCATGGCCAACATGGTGAAACCTCAATTCTATTAAAAATACAGGAAAAAAAATTAGCCTAGTGTGGTGGCAGGTGCCTGTAATCCCAGCTACTTGGGAGACTGAGTCAGGAGGATTGCTTGAATCTGGGAGGCGGAGGTTGCAGTGAGCCAAGATCACGCCATTGCACTCCAGCCTGAGCGAAAAGAGTGAAACTCCATCTCAAAAAATAAAATAAAATAAAATAAAATAAAATAAAATAAAATAATAAATGCACAAACCAGAATCACAATCTATGAGCAGAGGATCCCTAAGAAATTAGGAGTTCCAATGGGATATGCCAAGGACACTAGGCTTGTAGCAAGCCTGGCCTATGGCTAGAACCTTGTGCGTCATGCTACATGTCCCCGACAGCCCAAAGGACCACAAAGGCTGGCGTGATTGATCAATGAACACTCATTTGAAGTGCCTCTGGATTTAGAGTAGTCCTTGTCATCTAAGAGGAAGAGCTTTGAAATTTTCCTGGTGTGCACAGAAGGACATATCCCTGTCCTCAAGGCGCTCACAGTGTCTTTGAAGACACAGAGAGTAAAAAAACAAAACAAAATGAAAACCCATGGGCATAAGGATAAGGTTGGGCCCATGATAAGTGCAATGAAGGAAAGGTCCGCGGTGCTGTGGGAGACCCAGAGGAGCATGTTCTGACCTCACCGGGTGGTCCCGGGAGGCTTCTCTGAGAAGGCGTCTGAGCTGCCTGCTCCAGGCCTCCTCTCCCATCCTCCTTGCATGAACCTTGTCTGAATGAGTTGCATCACATCCCTTCTCCATGGAGGGCACTCCTATGGGTACCACATGCTAATAAAAAGCCCACAAATGAAGAAGCTGTCCCCTGCCCCAGCATCTGGACATCACACTTATTAGACCTGACAACGGAGACCTCAGCGGCCACCTGCCCGTGATGCACACCCGGCACCAAAACCCCCAGGCACTGAGTTGTCCAGGCAGAAAAGCTCCTGGCATTGTGGTAACTCTGCTACTAATGTAACTTCTCAGAGCCTCAGTGCTTTCCACTGTAAAATGGGCCTGTCTCACACGATTACAACGAGGATCAGCCAAGCCAAAGGCAGGGAGTGTCCCTTGTGAGTTAGGGAGCTGGGGGCATTGGGGATAGAGTGTTTCTAAGATCCAAAGGTGGCAGATGGAGGCTGGGAAGGTTTTCTTTCAGACAACTCCACCCCCAGAGTCGCTGGTTCTGCTCAGTGACACTGACTTTTCTATCTCTGACTCAGCAGTGACCTACCTCAGAGGCGCGAGGCTGCTCAGCGGATCTGGGGAGGAAGGAGTTTGCAGCCGTCCTGGGAGAGGCTTGTCTGATTGTCCATCAGTAACAGCTTCAGGGTGCAGACAGCTGGAGACAGTGAGGTGGGGCTGCTGGGAGACCAGGGAACCCAGACAGAGGGACAGGAAGGTGAGGGCTAAGACAGGAGGGAGAGGAGCCGGGGAGGGGGTGAGCATGTGGTCCCCCAGGCTGGCCCCGTGTTAAATATAGCCCCAGCCCATTGTTCCTCGAGTAATTGTATTTTGGCTTTTTCCCTCTTGAGAGGCACCTAATTGAGGAACTGGCCAAGACAGGGGCTGCCTGGAAATTCCAAGAACACAATTGTCTTCATGATGAAAATTAAAATTGTATATTTTTCAGTTTAAAAAAGCAAACACTACAAGGTCATACACTGGCCCTGTGCCTCCTGAAATCCGGCTTGTTTGCTATTCTTCCTCAAGGTGCCTGGGTCTGGGGGCCCAGAAGCCAGGGTCAGCTGAGGGCCATCCCTGGAAAGATGGCAGAGAAGCAGACCCAGTGGAACATTAGGTCATCCTGGCCAGCTGAGACCCAGACGGCTTGTCAGCACCAAGTGGGCCTTCAAGGGCAAGCTCAGTAGAGGTGTCCAGCTCAGAGACCCCCAGCAGGTGCCAGACACCCTCCCTCATCTCAGTGTGAGCTAACCAGCTTAGAAACAATGCTTGCTGGCCTCGGGGGACCAGACCCAGGAATAGGAGGCACTTCTAGGCACCAGGTCCAGAGCTTCCCCTCCTGAAGCCAGCATGCCTGTGAGGATGGGATAAATAACCTGAGTAGACGCCCTGCTTGTCTGTGTTCATGCCCCTTCCTCCCCTCCTTCCCCGTCTCTCTCTGTTTTTGTTTCTCTCTCTCTCTCTCCCCGCAGCCCCACTCTTGCACTCTCTCGTATTTTTGCTCATCAGAGAATCTCTGTTGCATTCAGGAGTCTTCATCCCATTTGGCAGAGGGGCAACAGCACCCCAGAGGGATGACTGAGGACTGGCTGGGGATCAGCCAGTGGGCAGAGCAGGGCTAGGAGTCCAGGGTTTGGAGTCCACCTGGTGGCCTCCACTCCCCGCCTCTCCCCTCTCACAGCTCTCCCTGGCACACTGTCCCTCCTAGCGCCACTGCCCCAGGGAAGAGGGCAGCCCCAGCCTTCCCCTCCGCTCCCCTATCCAGGCCCTCAGATGACCCTGGTGGCCTTCCCACCTCCACACTCCAGGGAGAGTGGCTGAGGGGTCAGACCATTGGGTTCACGAGGCCAGGCTTCCCAGCAACCACAGCTGTGCACTCCTGGAGCGGGGGAGTGGATTCTGCTCTGCCAGCCCTGACTCACGCTGGCCTGCTCTTGACAGAAGACAAGGTAAGAGGGCGCTGGGAGGGGCTGGGTCCCAGGACCCAGCTTGGCCTCTAAACATGACCACTCTCCTGTGTCTAGCAGGCAGCTGGAGCCTGCAGGGGGCAGGTGAGGAGGCCCAGATGTGAGCCAGGAAGGTGGAGACAAATATTCACCTCCATAACAATAATAAACCTTCGCATAACCTGACTATGGGCCAGGCACTCAGCTGAGCAATTTACATGCTGACTCACCAAATACCCACGATGACCCTGTTTTTATCTCCATCTTACAGACAAAGGAATCCCTAGGTCTTGTGGTTCAAACCCAGTCTGGCTGCAGAGACTTGGGCTCCTAAGCACTTCCCCGAGCCAGCTCCTAAAGAGTCTAATTAGCAGCCAGAGCCCTTCCCCACGTAGAGACGGCACAGACAGGGCAGGCTTCATGGGTATGACTGCGGTTCCCCTGGCCCCATTCTGGGTTTAATGCTCTGCCATTGCCATTTTGAAATTCCAAACAATTTTTGACAAGTGGGGCCGCATCTTGCATTTGCACTGGGCCCTGCGGATCACACAGTCAGGGCTGGGAGCCAAAGGCGTGGCAGACAAGGTCATTCTCGGGAGGGAAAGCCGGCTGCTCACCCGTCTGCCTTCCACTTTTCATTCACTAGTCTCTGCCTGGTCTTTCTCCAGCTCTGTTTGGGCATCTACTGGGGGTCACCCGGGCTCTAAATTTGTGTCTTTCTTGCAACAGTACCACATGAGAAACGCGAAACACTTCATCCCCCTGCCCCATGCCAAGGCCCTGGCCAGCGCAGCAGGGAGGTGAGGCTTCTGGAGCCCTTCCTCCCTCACCTCCTGGTGATGGATGTGTATATACATGACCCTCCCAACCTGAAGCAGCCTGCACAGCTGCAACCTTGAGCTCAGTTGCAGAACCCCACCTGCTCAGAGCCAAGCAGTGTGCTAAGCTCGCCCCCTTCAGGAGTTCCCCCCATCCCCACCCTGCTGTCTGTGGAAAGTGATCAGCAGGGTCAGGGCCTGGCATGCTAGGCTCTGGGCAGTCTTCACCACAGTTCCAGCAGGCCCAGAAAAGCAGGCCTCTCCCTTCAGAGAGGAGGACAACTTCATGCTGAGATGCTGGAAGGGACAAGAACAGGTGCTGGGTATGGTGAGTGGGGAGCGGGGCAGGCGGGTGCTGGCATTCCTTCCCAGCTCTGCCCTGCTTCCAAGAGGACCTGAGTGTGCCATCCAGCCCACCTGGGCCTCTGCTTTCTCACCAGTAACATGAGTGGGCCAGACCCGAAGAGTTGGAGGTCCCTTCTTGCTCCCAGATACAACAGTTCTGGGACTCATGGAGATGGGCACATCACAACCTCCAGCAGCAAATTTTTTGGTTTCTCTTAGAGCCACCACACAAAGACCTGAGTTCCTCTGGTTGGGAGGAAGCCCTAAGATGACCCCAGCAGCTACGAACATCCTATTATCCCACCAATCCCAAGACTCCAGCCAAGGCCCAGATGACACTTTCATTCGTCTGGCTTGGGGTCAGGGGCAATCCTGGAGTCAGTCCCTGTGCCAGACGGGAGGAATGCTCTGATTGCCCAGGCCTGGTTCCACCGAGTGAGAGTTGGCAGTGGGGGAGGGACAGCTCTTGGAGGAAAGTCGGGGGAGGGGAGTCAATATGGCCCAGGTTATCCTCACTGACTTCCCCGCAGAGGGGCTGCCCCCTCCTCTCTGGGCCACAGAGCCTTCCATGCGTCCCTGTAGCAGTGACGGGCATACCCATCTGGATCCCCTGTAAGGCATGAGCTTCTCCAGCAGGGATCACAGGACACCATTTCATTGATCTGTGTATCCCAGCACTCTGCTGAGGACAGGGCATATGGTCACTGCTCAGCGAAGATGTATTGGATGAGGGCTTAAATCAGAGGGCTGCAGAAAAGAATGCTTTGGAGCATTCTAGAGCACATGCTTCAAGATCCATCTTGAGTGTCAGCTTGGTCACAGAGCAGGAGCCCACTTCATTTAGGAGTCTGTGTTCAAAATAACAACAGCAGCAACAACAAAAGCTATCTCAGAGTGGTTTAAATTAAAAAAGGAATGTATTATTCACATAAGCAGGGAAATTCAGAGGTAAAGTGAATGTTAGGTCTGGTTTTGTTACAGGATCCTTGGGGTGTTGCTTTTCTGGCTGGAAACTTCTGTGGCCGGTGGTGCCTTTGCCCCAGTTTTACTCAGGCCCATTGGGCTTGTTCTGCCCACTCAGCCTGGCAGTCTGCACTCAGTTCACACAGTTTGCACTACCAGCCTGGATCCCACACCTCCCAGGGAGACTGTGAGTCAGGTGTGGAGTGGTGAGGGGTGTGTGAGCGAGTGTGGGTGGGGTCCAGCCACTGTGCACAAACACATGAGCTGCCGCTGTGGGGTGGGCAGTTCTAGGTGCCAGCAGGCACAGGTGCCGGCTCTCTGGGAGGCTGTGGCTGGACCAGGTGCACCACAAGCCGCTTCCCCAGATGACACTGTAGAATGTGGTGGTGCCTAGAAGCTTGGAGATGCCAGGAACCACGGGGCCCCAAAGAGGAAGTCACAGCCTTGGCTCAGGGAGCTCCCAGGCTTGGGGTCCCCAAAGGGCCACAGCCCTTCTCTCCTTCTCTTCACCCACAACTTGGAGAGCAAGGGGCATGTTTCAGCCCTGTTTGTGTTACAGGTCTTTTAGCCTTGCCATTTGGGAGGTCCTCAGTTCTTGTCCCATGTCCAGGAAGAATGAGGTACACAGACAAGTGGAAGGTGAGCAAGATGAAGAGGAGCTTTATTGAGCAATGGAACAGCTCAGAGGAGACCCCCAGTGAGCAACTCCCCTCTGTAGCCAGGGTGTCCACACAAGTGTTCAGCTCTCAGCAGAGAGGGTAGCTTATCTCTATAGCTGTAATGCTGGCTGTCCCATCATCTCTTCAGCTCTCAGCAGAAAGGGTAGCTCCTCTCTGCAGCTGATTGTCCCATCCTTTCTCCATCCTCTAGTTGAGTCTCACTGAGTCTGGGGTTTTTATGAGCTTGAGAAGGGAGGAAATGTGTGCTGATAGATCCATGGGCAGCCATGGGTGGGCCCAAGGAAAAGCACCACAAGTTTGCCCCTCTGGTTCTTAGGACTGGTGGCTCAGCCCCCTGGCTTCAGGCCCTCCCCAGCTTGAAGGTGGGGCTTCACTGGGGACCTACCCTCTTCCATCCAGGAGCCTGTCTGCCTCCTACCACTGTTCAGGGCACCCAGGCTGTTCATACCAATGGGTGCCTGCAGGCCAGTGCTGAGCTGTCCTCACACCCCCTTAGCCTCCTTCTCATGCTTGTCAGTGCCCAAAGTCCAGAGGGGGCTGAGGAGGCAGGGGGCTGGCATGTCAGCGCTACCCTGAGCATGTGCACACCCAGCTGGGCTGTGATAGCATTGGGCTTGGTCCCATCCTTACTCTGAGATCAGAGTGGTCGCTGGTAGTGGGGAGAGGCCAGGCAGTGGAAGCAGACACCTTCAAACCTGCAGGGGTAAGGGGGGGCCTTCCCAGGCCCTGGAGAGTGCAGAGATGTCTGGGTCTGCAGTCACAGCTGGGCAACTGTAGCCATGCCCAAGAAGGCAGGACTCTTGCCTGCTCCTGGCCCCCAAAAGCACAGGGAGGCCAAGGAGTGACAGAACAATGAGCAATTGCCAGCTCTACCTGGCCCAGTTCTGCCTCAGGGCCCCTCTCTGCTGGCCCCTCTGCCTCTAACTGTGCTGCTCCCCCACCATCAGGCGACTCTGCCCGGCCCCTTCGCAGTGGACCCCAGGGCAGTGGACTCTGGGAGGCTCCCAGGAGTGGGCTCCAGGGACTGTCTGCCTCCTCCCTGCACCCTCCCTGCAGCAGTGGTGGGTGAGAGTGGTGATGTAGAGCCAGAGTCTGGAGCAGCAGAGGCTCCAGGCCTGGCAGTGGGTCCTGCCCAGCCACGCAACTGTGAGAAAGGTGCAGTCATGTGCCTCAGGTATGGGGGACACAGGGGATGCAGGGCACAGGAGTCCCACTGCCGCCACTGCCACTACCACATCTGCTCCCGCAGCCACCGCCTGCACCCCCCTGCTGCAGCCAGCACAATGGTAGCAGCCACTCCAAACAGCCCACCGCTGCTATCAGCTTGACCCAGTGGCTCAAAAATGTCACCAAGGACATAATTTCATTGTTTCACCTCTGCTTTTCATAGTTTTATCTTTATCATAAGGCTGGCTTCCTGTGTGGTCTCAAGGTAACTTTTAGAATCTCCCTCGACTACATGCTCATCTCTCACATCAGAGACAGACAAGAGACAAGAGAGAGAGAACCTCTCAGCAGGCAAAGCAGATGTCCCGAGATTCACTCTGATTGAGCCACACGTCCACCCAGGAGCCAGTGGCCGAGGCCAGGAATGGAATATGCTGGCTGGTGTGAACCCAGTGGGATCCATTTCTACCGGAAGCTGGAGCGGAGTTTGCTGCCTCTGCAGCATAAGGGCTCTGTGCAAGACAGGTGGATCCTCAGGGAATAACAGCGCCCTGGGAGGAAAGCAGAGGGGCAGGTGGTGGCAGCCAGAAAAGCCCACTGTACCTTCCCCGGCCCCCAGCGGGTGGGCTGCTCACCCTGACTCTAAGCCCCCAAGAGCCCTGTTTCCTGCTTTCCCTGCACCGTTGTCACACTCGCATTAGACCATGAACGTGGTGACGGCAAGAACCACCACTTATTGACCACTATATGCCCCAGTCTCAGGACTTTTCTCAGGCCCCGTACTTGCTTGTTCAATGGCAAAACCCAGACAAAGCTGCCCACGCAGGACTCCCATGACATAGACGTCCCTCTGCCCAAAGTGGCCATAACAACTTCCTGTTTGTTTTAAAACATGGATGCTTATTCTTTTCCTTGCGTGATTTCTTAATTTGGGAAATGAAGTACGACTCCAGGAAGCGGGTTTGTAGGTGCCTCACTGCCTGTGCTTCCTGCTCCGGGCAGAGGTGGGACGGAGGTTTGCAACTTCCTCCAGATGCCCACTTCCCCCGGGGTGACGGATGACATAAATGTGGTTACTCCCAAGCCCAATCACGGCATCCATGCAGCAGAGACATTGGGGCAGCCCCAGGAAACCCAGAGTTCGGCACATCCCAAGCTTGGACTCTGGGGCTAAAAACAGCCTCAGGCAAGGATCAAAGAGTTCTTCCTACCATGGAAGAAACCCCAGGGGGCATGAGCTCATCACATACTCTCCAGATGGGGGTTCTCCAGATGGGGGTTGGCCAAATGTCACTGTCTCCTTTGCTACATTCTTTGTCTAGTCCACAGGGTTCCAATAGTGGCCGGAGATCCACAGCTTCGCCCCTACCCCACCAGCCTCACCAGGACTGTTCTAGGGTGGTGAGGGCAGAAAGGACCCGAGACTGGCTCCTAGGCCTCAGCCAGCCCGTCAACCAAGGAAGTGCTCAGTCACATGCCCAAGGGGACCTGAAGACTATAGGGGGCCACTCCCGAGACCTCCCTGCACGGACCAGCTGTATAACCTCCTGCTCCTATTCCTCAACCTCCCCTCCCCACTGCACCCCACCCCCAGGGCTGCTCAGTAGAAATAGGGCCAGAACACAAGAAATTGTTAGGAATTGAGTAGCATGCAGCCCCGAGACACACTCCTGCTCTTCTTCAAGGCAGCTGTAGACACCACTTACTCTTCAACCAATCTTTGTCTTGCCGCTTAAAAAGTGTAAACAAGGAGGGACACGGCAGTCACAGCCCCAAGGAAGGGGCCACAAGCTAGCACTGGTGTCCTAGGAGCCAGGCAGCTGGAGTTTGAGGAAAAAGCTGCAGGATGCCTGGCAAGTGGCCTCACTCCTCTGCACCTTCTAGGCCTTTCCAAGGGCAAGAGCCGCAGGGAGATGTGGAAGGAGAGGGAAACATTTTGCACTCCAGGCAGGGTTCAGGGCAAAGCACGGTGAGCAGGAGTAAGGTCTGTGTTCCTGACTTTGAGTGGAGGGTGGGGCAGAGGAGTGACACTGAGACACCCACTGCCCCTGAGCCAACCTCATCCCTCAAAGACTTAGCTAAGCTGCAGCAGCTCAGCTTCTGTCTGCTTTACACACGGGGCTTCTGAACAAGAAGGCGAGGGAGAATCAAAGGGGTCCACTGCACATGCTTTTGATGAGCATCTCTGGGGCTCCAGGGCTCCAACCATGGCTGGAAAGGAAACTCAGGCTGGAGAGGAGTCATTGGAGGGCAGTGGGGGCAGCCAGGCAGAACTTCAAGAACCGCAGAGGGACATCCCCCCGTCAACCCCGTCCTTGCCCACAGGAGAGCACGGCACTGGGCAATAGCCAATGACAGTGAAGGGTGTGGGCTGCACTCCAGTCTGGGCGAGAGAGAGAGACTAAGCTGCATTCCACGTGACTGTGTACAAACCCCATTTTTCAAAACCAGTTTCAGTTCCAGGCTTTGTCCTGTGGGTTTGTGGTGTGTCGGGGCTTTGGCCTGAGGGGAGGCAGCTGAAGGCACCTGGTGGGATCAGGTTTCCCACTGAGCCCCTCGTCCAAGCAGGCCTGGGTCTCCCTTCAGAAGCCACCACAGCCAGGCCTGTCAGGGCTTTCATTTTTCCTTGGAAAATTCTTTAGGCTACTTTGCATTTATCCCCATAGACTGCTTCCCTCAACACACACACAAACACACACGTACTCATAAAACACAAGCAACTCTAACACACACACACACACAAGGCCTTTCTATGCTGCTGTGGGTTCCTACCCATCCTTCTCAGTGTACTCACATTCCTTTGGGATAATTTTACGTATTGTGAATAAAAAGTATGTGTGTATTTTTATCTTGCTCTGTCCACCTGATATATCACCTACATATTTTTATGTGTAAACACTGAGTGATAGCACTGGCTATTTTAAAAAAGAAAACCTCGGCCGGGCATGGTGGCTCATGCCTGTAATCCCAGCACTTTGGGAGGCCAAGGCAGGCGGATCACAAGGTCAGGAGATCAACACCATCCTGGCCAACATGGTGAAACCCCATCTCTACTAAAAATACAAAAATTAGCTGGGCATGGTGACAGGCGCCTGTAGTCCCAGCTGCTCAGGAGGCTGTGGCAGGAGAATCCCTTGAACCTGGGAGGTGGAGGTTGCAGTGAGCCGAGATAGCGCCATTGCACTCCAACCTGGCAACAGAGAAGACTCCGTCTCAAAAAAAAAAGAAAGAAAAAGAAAAAAGAAAAAGAAAGCAACTGGAGAAGGTGATCCTTTAATCCCAAATGATTCTTACATGGGATTATTCAAGGCACTGCAGCCTGAGGACAGGAGGTAGAGGAAGAGAAGAGAGGGTTGCAAATGCCAGTTCTGAAAAGTTCTAAGTGTCCGAGGAGAAACAGCTGGCCCTGGTCCTGGGCCTGGGGCCTGTTCTATCTGCCTCCTGGCCCCACCTCCCCTAGGTGAGGGAAATGGTGATACCTGGAAGCAGCCCCAGAAGCCTCCAGGTTGGGGACTCAGCCACTCCCGCCCCGAGGACATCCCTTTGAGCACCATTCAGCCACAAAGGAGAAGACAGGTTCAGCAGACAGGGGCAGAGCCCAGATCCCTGCTGGAGGGTGGAGGGCACGGGTTCCATAAAAAGGAAATGCAGGGCCCAGCACAGTGGCTCACACCTATAATCCCAGCACTTTGGGAGGCCAAGACAGGGGGACTGCTTGAGCTCGGGAGTTCAAGACCAGCCTGGGCAACATGGCAAAATGCCATCCCTACAAAAAATACAAAAATTAGCTGGGTGTGGTGGCATATGCCTGTGGTCCCAGCTACTCAAGAGGCTGAGGTAGGAGGATCACTTGAGCCCAGGATGTCAAGGCTGCAGTGAGCTGAGATCACACTACTGCACTCCAGTCTGGGCGACAGAGAGAGACCTGTCTCCAAAAAAAAAAAGGAACTCAGAATTCAGAAATTCAGAAACTCAAAAGCAAAATTAGGCATAAAAGTGAAAACTTGTTTAGAATGAGAAAAGTCCAAACAAATTACAAGTTTTAAAAAGCTGACAAATTCCACAAACTTCACAAAATTCAAAACAATATTCCAGACCCTGAAGCTGCCCCTGCACCTTCCCAGCCACATGCTGCTCCACGCCCCACCTGCCACACTCCCCGCCAGCAAAAGGGCCTGTTTCGGTCAACCCCAAATACTGCACCTTCTTGCCCAGCACAGTGGGAGGAAGAATGTGCCTGGGAGCCATTCCCACCCCACGATGGCCTTGACCTTGACCTTGACCATACATGGAAGTGCCACAAGCATGTACATACATCTCCCTAAACCCAAATAGACTCCCCAACTCAGCATTTCCTCAGCCAGGTCCCAGTGGTTCCCTCCCTGGCCACTTGCCAGTGCTCTTAACTGATTTCAGTTAAAGAACTTTTGCAGTTTTACAAAACATATGACCATGTGGACCCATTATTGCTAGGGCCACCCCCAGAGCCTTGTGAGGCTCCAGTGCACTGAAGGGCCCCAGGCTGAAGCTTCATCAGCTTCCAACGGCTCCACTCCTGCTGGGGACCGTCACTCTTCACTGCTCACTTTGGCTGGCTGGCTTCTGCTGCAGTGCAAATGTCACCTCCTCCTGACCCCCAGCCTAAAGTAGGCATGTGCTATTCTCTATCAAAGAACCTAGGTTTTGCCTGCGTGGTATTTGTCACAATTTGTAGCTATATTCTTGTGTATTTATTGTTTGATGTCAATCTCTCCCACCAGACTGTCATCCCCCAGACGGCAGGGACCACATCTGTCTTGCCCACCACGCGTTTCCAAAGCCTGGTGCCTACTAAGCCCCCATCCATAATGACAGAGTGAGTGAAAGGTGTGCTGCTTTGTGATTCTGAGTTACACTTTGTAAGCGGCAGAGTAGATGCTGGATGAGCTGCTCCCTCATCACCCAACTCTGCTGAACCATCTCCTCTCAACAGAAGAGCTAACCGCCTGCTAAGTCCACACATGCACAAAGATACAAAAACCCAAAATAAAATAACAGAAAGGAGGAAACGATACCAGGGATATCATGGGGAATCATCTATGGAGCACCACCCCTTTATTTTCATAGAAATATGAAAAAGATCATAAAAAATACAGAAACACAAGAGCCGTGCTTTTGAACAAATCAATGGGAAAGTTCTGGAAGGCTCAAAAGTAAGCAAGACAGAGACACACGGTGGAATGGGTTAAACCCACTATGCACACATGAAACACACTACATGATATAAACATTTCTTAGAAATATGAAATTCAGCTAGAAAATAGATCAGCCAAAGGCATAAGAAAGAGGAAGAAAGAGAGTGAAAGAGCGGGAGAAAGGGAAAAAGCAATCATTAAGAACTCAAAATTTAGCAAAATGAGTAAAGTTACCTAAAAGACTGATTCTCAGCCTGAGCTAATACTAGCCTGTCCTGTCTGCAGTGTGGCACATGTGAGGAACAAATCTTTCAGGCTTGTCATCAGCCTGACAACGCTCGTGTGGAGTTGGTTTTGGGCTTGGCACTGGAGTGGGGAGGACACCACCTCTCATGCCACTCCACAGAAACGCCTCCTGGGGCCTTAACTCTGCTCACTGGGAACTCTCACTCCCAGAGGGGAATCCAGGAGTCCAGGAGCAGAGGGCTGATATTCCTCCTGTCCCCAGGCCTGTTTCCATGGTGACAGCGACCCTCAGGCTGTGAACACCAAGAAGGGAAGTCAGATCACAGGTACTTGGAAGCAGAGCAAGCTCTCCCTCCTGGGGGCCTCCTTGCCAGCTCCTCTCAGCCCCGGCCCCCAGCCCCCAGCACGGAAGTCCTTTGTCTCTGGCTGTGTCTGTAACTGCCTTGCTGCCCCTCGGCCTCCGCTCCAGCCCCCCTTCTCTGTCTGCCGAGTAGCACATGTTCTCCCGCCTCCTGATTGATCTATTTGGAGAGAATGGGGGGAAACGACTCTTTAATTAATCTCCTGCCTTAATTAATTATTGTAATGGCTTTCAACTTGGGGGGAATGAGGGCCACAATGTACTTAATATGTTTTTATGTCGACGAACACATTTTCTACTTGGCAGAGAAAGAAGAGGCCCGTTTTGGGTTTGGAGCTGCGGAGTGATTTATAAAGGGCATTAACACCAGAGGAATACTCCTGCTGCGGACTCACGGGTTGGCTTTTCTCTGGTGACCAACTTTCACCCTCCACCTCTCCCTCTCCCTTCGAGCTCCCCCAGTCTGCCCACGTCTCATTCCTCCCTTTCCGGTACTTCTCCCCCTTCTAACCCACCTCTTTTGCCTGGATTCACTGTGCTCACTATTCCCACCTCACCCCCTCACTGTCACTGTTTCTCCAAAGACGCTTAAGGAAAATGGCCACCAAGCAGAAGCTCTCAGGTTTGGCGTGCATTGACTGCATGGAACAAGTCAGGGGCCTGGAAGGACACTGTGGGCAGAAAAGGTGGGCATCGGGTCAGCTTTGGCCTGTTTCTCTGTGGTGACCGCTCACGCACCCTATGAAAGGCAGAGAAGGTTACCAGGAATACCTCGTATAAATAAAATGCTTTCCAGGCCTCAGTGACCCTGGGTGGGAAGCCCTTTGGAGAAGGCTCCCAGGTTTGCTAGGAGTGGGGAAAATGCTGTCTGGGCTGGCAGAATTTCTGGACAGAAGAAGATGAAGTAAAGAAGAAAAACAGTCCCACAAATCACTCCTCAATGAGGTGAGAGTCTCCACGGCAACCTGTCCAGTGCTGAGCACCAAGGAGGCAGGAGATGTACCGTCACCATGGAAACCACATTCTAGAAACTCACTGATATTGGTCCCTGTTTGCCTCTGCAGATGAGGTGTTGGGGGTGGGGACTAGACCTGCAGGGTCCCTGGGGGAACTGGGACGAGGTGAGCATGAGAAAAAAGAAGGGGCAGGAGAGATGAGCAAGGTGAGAGGACAGGAAGGAGAGATGGAGAGAGAGAGCAGGAAAGGTGAAGGGAGGAGGGGAAGTTCCCAAGAATGAGACAGCCTCTCTCGGGGCACCCTGAGCTCTCTGGCCCTTCCCCAGCGGGGGATGGGCCCTGTGGGGACGAAGTGCTCTGTGCCATGCAAGGGGGTGCACCTGGGAGCTGAGCCAGGTGGAAAGGCCTGAGCTGGGGCCCAGGCTGAGTCTCGCTGTTGGAGAGAGGCACCCACCCATCCTGGCTGCTTTTATTCCATCTCTAGTTATCATCTAGTCAAGATGAGTAAATGGAGCACATCTGGGCGCCCATTCACTGCCCACACTGCAACCTTCCAAAGGATCTGGGACCAGAGGAACCCAATGTGCAGTCTCCAGTTGCTCCCATGCCCCTGGGTGCCCACGCACAAGCGTGCCAGGGCAGGAGGGTGATTGGAAGCTGAGCTCCAAAACCGGCCTCTTCCCCTAATTATACCCAGACCCCGGGTTGCCATTCTCTTTTTCTTGAACTTAAGTGGCAACTGGGTGCCTAGCGCCACCTTCTGGCAGCCATGATCAGAACTGGCTGGTCCCAGCAGGACCTCCATAGCAGAGCCAGGAACCCGCTCTTCAAGCCAGACATCAAACTAGGACCCTCCACCAAATGCCCCTCCGATGGCCTGTGGGCCGGATGAACTGTTCAGTCAAAGGAGCCACAGAGCGCATCCAGTTTAGAGAGCCAGCGCCAGCTCTGACACTGACGGGCTGTGTGATCTTGGCAAGCCTGTTGCCTCACTGGCCTTCAGTGTCCCATCTGTGCAACAGAGGCTTAGACCAAATTGCCCAGCAAAGCTCTGAGCGCCTTGACTGCAGCCAGAATCTAGTCCCCACCTGGGGTATTCTGTGGAGTCTGAGGGGAGAAGCTAGGACCCCTCCTCCAGTGGCCCTCAGAACCTCTCCTTGGCCCAGGGTCTCTATAAGCCCCACATGGTTCAAGGGGGCCCAGCACAGACAGGTATCAGTTTCCCATCACCTTCCCCTTATCAGGCGGGCCCGCCAAGAAGCGGGCAGAAATGGAAACCACAGCACACACAGCACCCACCGCAAGGCATGCTCCAACCCGCCTCCGAGAGCACGGCAGCCCCACCTGCCTTCGTCTGTAGTCTGAAAGAACCCCTGGACCACAAGGCTCCTAGAAATCTGCTAGAGTAGGAGGAGTGCTGGAGAACTGGCATTCTCCCAGTTGATGCTGGCACCTCCTGCCCTTCCTCCATTTTCTGCAGGTGAAGCCCCACTTCAGGACAAGGGGCCAAGTGTATGATGCTTCCTCAGCACTGTGACTGAACACACGGCTACTGAGCTGCCTGCTGGCAATCGAAGGAGCTAGCCAGGGCTGCAGGAGGGGGGCCTGGAGGGGACTGTGATCACCCTGGTGTCCTGGACAGTCACTAGGTAAGTAAATAGAGGTTCTGAGTTGGAGAGCCAAGTTCAAATCACAGCTTTCCTGTTCAGTAGTTTCATAACCTCATGATATCTTCTCATTTGCTAGTTGAAGAAAATGGCAGAATCTTCCCCTCAGGGTTCTGCTGAAGATTAAGCAAGGTCATGTATGTACAACCCTTAGCAGCACTCATCATCATAGACTCAATTCAGAAGATTCCAGATTTGGGCCAGGCCAACTCTGACTCACCCCAATATTAAGAGCATGTTTAAAGTGCAATCTTGAGTGTTCCTTCCATCAATAACTACTTATTGAGCACCTACTACACGCCAAGCACTGCGGTGGACCGCGGGACTAGAACAACAAAGAAGACAGACACGATGCCAGATTTCTTGGAGCTTCTAACCTGGTGGGAGGCAAGGGAGAGTGGTGAATAAACATCAAACAAGGACACAAAGAATGAGTTTCTCTGCATTGTGATGGGGAAGCAAAGGTGCCAAGGGAGCATATGAATAGGAAGCTGACCTCGTCTGGGTGGTCAGGGATGATTTGTCTTTGCCTCTTTCTTCTTCCTGCTGATGGGAATAACAGCACGATGCCTGGAGCTTTGCAGCCATCTTGAACGATGAGGCACAGCTGCTGGATAAGGGGCCTGCATTCCTGATAACCTTGTGAAGGTACCTAAGCCCCCTCTGTATTCTCTATTCCTAACTTACAGAGAGAAAATGACTTTTATATTGTCTAAAGATGGTGGTGTTTTCGTTGAACTGCTGAACTGGAGTTAGTGTTGCACACACTGCCTCTTCATTAGACTGTAAGAACCCTGGGGGAATATGGAGGGCAGCACCCAGCACAGGGCCTTCCTATAGAAGGGAGTCTCAGTGGCTATTTGTGGAATTAGCTGATTAAGCAGGAAGGAGTTGAGAGGAGACAGAAGAATCATTGGACAGACAAATCAAGGGACAAGAAGCTTGAACCATTTCTAGAGACATCTGAGGACAGAGCCAAAGGAAGGTGAGACAGAGACTCAGCAGCCAAGGACAGGGCCTGACTGAACAAGTTAAAGGACTTGAACCCAGGGAGATAAGTGACTTCTGAAACAAGTACCTTAAGGTGTTGGAGGACTCCTCAGGGACAGCTTGATGCTGACCATGGCCTTGAGTGTAATGTCCAAGGAAGACCCAAGACACGGGGAGCAGAGGGACCCGGGTTTAAATCCCGCCAGTTAATATCTGAGTGAGTTCAGGTAAGTTGCCTGGCCTCTCTGAGTCTAAGTTATCAATACAACAACTTAAATAGATGGGATAATAAGTGTGAAATCCTCTACACCCTGCCTGGTACATGGTAAGCACCCAATCAATTGTAATCGTGGCCATCAAGCTATCAGGAGCTATGGTGGGTGGACTTAACGTGACCCCATGATCCTAGCCTCTGGTGTTCACGCGTTTCTGTGATCCTCTCCCTTGGTGAGTGGGACTGTGACTGGCTTCCAACCAACAGAATGCGGCAAAGGGGAGGGGATGCCTAGAGCTAGCTCTGGAGTCTCTCTCCATTGCTGGCTGTGAAGAAACAAGTTGCAGTGAGTCCTATACCCGCAAGAAAGCGCAGCTTATTCTTTCAATAAGTAATCTAGGGGGCTTGGAAGTGGACCCTCCCCAGTTAAGCCTCCAGATGAGAATCCAGCTCTGACTGGCACTGTTGGCAGCTCTGCAGAGGACTTGCTAAGCCATGCCCAGGAACTGTGAGATATTAAACATGTGTTGTTTTAAGCTGCTAAATTTTTGGTGATTTGTGACACAGCACAGAAAACAAATAGAGGTGCTATATCAAGAACATGTCAGTATGGAATATGTAAGGAATATAAAAATTCCCCTTTTCCTGCATGTCAACCCCAAGAGGGGGCATTATTTCCCCATTCATAGAGAAAACTGAGGCTTAGGGGAGGGGCTAAATTCCCTGAGGCCACGCAGCTCCTGGGGGAGGAGGAGCCAGTACATAGACCCTGGGGCCTGCTCTGAGCCAGGAGGAGCGCCAATATCCCAGCTGCAGTGGCAGCGGCCTTACCCCGCAAGGTGTTGTGCAGCTCCACGAAGCCTTTAGGAGGGTCTGCCCCGTCCAGTCCTCCACAGACCACACCCCTCCCTGGTGCCTGGGACCCAGCTGCTTCACACGATTCTCTGGCACCTATCTGGTCCCTGAGGGCATTTGAGTTTCTAACTCCAGCATAACCAGGGCATTGGTAGTTAGAGCCCAAGTAGATCTGGCCCTGGTTTCTCAAGGGCTTGGGAGCAAAAGGCAACAGTCTAACTCCCCTGGAATAAGGCAGAGGCAAGGAGACAGCACATGCATCCCCTTCCTGAGCTGTGAGGCCACAATGAGTCACTCCCATGACATCCCTGTGTCCCAGGGTCACTGCACCCTTTGCACCCTGGGCTGGGCCTGGCCTGTCACCTGACTCAAAGGAGAAGCAAGTGGAGCAGAGGAGGGAGACAGAAGCCCTCCCCAGGCTTCTGGAGTGGGCAGCAGTTCCCAGCTGGTGGGTCTTCAAGGAAGGCTGCTTCGTCATTTAAAAGAGATGCTGGGATACAGGCAGATGTCATGGCGAGCCTTGGGACCCCCGGCTCAGGGCTACATTTATACTACTGACCTAGGTTCTTTCATTCCTCCCTCCCTCCCTGCCTCCTCCCTCCTTGCTTTCTTCTCTCCTTCTTTATCCCACACGTGCTGCGGGGTAGAGCTGCCTGCACTTACAACTTGAGAATAACGTTCCTGAGTGCACAGGTGACAGAGAAGTCGCCAGGATCCAACCCAGTCAAGGCAGGAAGAATGGGCTCTGCTTTTGGGGTCCCCTCCTCTCTTTAGTTGGGCTGGTGACTCATTCCTTCTCATGCAGTTTGCAGAGCAGTCCCCAAGTTTTGACAAAGGGCCAGGGCCTCTGTCTGGGACTGGGAATACAAAAAAGAACTGAGCATGATCCCCGCCCTCGGAAACTCAGTCTGACATGTGAGAGGGAAGGAGCCACAAACCCTGCTCCCCGGGGACAGAGCGGTTCCCACCTGGAGGAAGGCTGCCTCATGGCTCTGGATCTGGAACCCAGGCTGCATGTTTTAAAGCTGCCCAGATGAACTGGTGGTGTGGCTGGGTTGAGAACCACTATCAGAGGAAGAGGAACACCCTGTCACAGGCGCTTGTGGTTGGCTTGTATGTTCTCTTGCTGACAGCGTCCAGATTTTAGCCACTTCATCAGAAGAAAGTGATTTCTCAGGATTCGTTGGGCTCAAAGCTGCAAAAAAGAAAAAACAAACATACCCTTTCATAGACCGATGAGCACGCCCATGCCTCAGAGGCAGATGTCTTAACTGCATGATATTGGTAAGCAGACATATTGGGAAATTTTTCCATTTTTTTTCTCCCAGAATTTCAAAAGCAAATTGCATTTTACGTTTTCTTGACTGAGGGCAGACAATTTTCACTAATGGGCCCTGCAGGAGGTGATCTGATACAAACCCTCATCCATGACATGCTGCGACCCGCCAGGAACTGCATATGCGTCTTCCATTTGGAGCTCAACACCACCCTAGATGACACATCATCCCCATTTCACAGATGAGGCACAGTAAGGAACTTGCCCAAAGGCACACAGCTACCAAGTGGGGAGCCTGTCTGATTCGCCTGCTTCTTGTCTCCAATGAAAAAGACAAGAGCTAGGCAATGGGCCCCATGCCACAAATATCACGTTCTTCAAGAGGAACCACCTGGCACGAGGCCCTGAGTAAGGACAGGCAACTGTGAGGCGTTGGTGGGTGCTGCACTGGGTGAGGCTGGGCTAGATGTAGCCACCCCCATCTAGCCTTAAACAGTGGGCAAGCCCCTCCCACTGGGGGTCACCTAACATGATCACGGCAACCCTGGGCTACAAAATAACCAAGTCTAAAACTTCTCACTCTGTCTCCTAGGCTGAAAACTCAAATCCTGGAAGGTCTGGTTCAAGACTGGACCCCAGTGACAAACCCTCTCCCTGGGGTTCCACAGCCACCTTCCGCCCTCCCTAGGGCTCCCAGATTCACTTTGCTGGAGGCTGGCGAGGCAGGCTCCAGATCTGCTGTCTGCCAACTGTGTGGCCACATATAAATTACTTTACTCTGGGAAAAAGGACATCTATTTTTCTTTGCTTGGGAGAGGATGAAATGAAACAAAACTTATGAATGTTCCTGGCACTAGGCTCAGCCCAGGATGAAACCACAGTGAATGAGAAATTATAATGGAATTGTGCATGCTCTCCACCAGAAAGCTTTCTAAAATAGAAGGTAATCCCAAGCCCAGGCTGACTGAAGTGAGCACTCACCGTGGGGAGCAAGAGGGCAGATGAATCCATTTGTAGTGTTATTTGCAGGAGGGAGTGCCTGCTCCTGTCTGGAAATTCCACCAGATGGCGCCACGAGACAACTTCCACAGCCTTTCGGGTCTGCACACCAAGGCGGTGGTGTCTCGGGTCCCTACAAAAGGGCATTGGGAGTTCATCAGCCAGTTCAGAGCTAAGGAAAGCTGCGGTCTTGGTCTCTCTTCAAGGCTTTTCTTAACCTCCTTAATCCAGATGTTCATGAAAATGGGTTGTTACATGGACACATAAAAGGGAACAACACATACTGGGGCCTTTCAGAGGGTGCAGTGTGAGAGGAGGGAGAGGATCAGGAAAAATAATGAATGGGTACTAGGCTGAATACCTGGGTGATGAAATAATCTGTACAACAAACCCCCATAAGTTTACCTATACAATAAACCTGCACACGTACCCCTGAACTGAAAAATTAAATTTTAAAAAAGAAAATGGGGTATTAGAGGAAATGGGGACAGCGACGTTGGCAACGCCAAGCCAGGCAGCAGCAAAGTCCATCAAGCGTCTACTGAGGGCAAGGCCCTCCATGATAGGGGTCAGTCTCAGAGCTGAAAGCGGCCTTCATGGAAGTCTAGCCCAGCCTGTTTGTTTTTCCAGAATGAAGGAGGCCAGGAGGGGGTCACTCCCTGCCTGTCAGAGGCTGTGGAGAGGCCCTCTCAGCTCATCTCAGGGTACAGTGTGAGCCAGGAGGCAGTGTTCAGGTGAGGCTACTGCAGGGAGCCAGCTGAGGGCAGAAATTGCACCCTATCCAACCGCAAAGGAGACTGAGAAACCCTATCAGGTTATGACAGACCCCTCGGGCCCTGGAAAAGGGGAGACAGTTCTGTCAAGATCCCCACATTTCAGAGAAAAACCCCGTGGGTTGGTTCAGGGTCAGAGCTGCAAGGCCCTGAGGGTCAACTGAGTCAATCCCCTGTGGTACAGGTGAGCCCAAGAGAGGGTCGACAACTCAAACACCAAAATACTGCAGGATGAAAACGCTCTTCATGTACTCATACGAAACATGCCAGGATATATTATTGCTGAGTGAAAATTTTAAACGGCAGAGAAAACCGTGCCAAATTTTCTATTATTTGTATTTTTTAAAAAAAGAAAAAATAGTATATTCATGTTTGCTCATATTTGCATAATTAAATTCTGGAAGTGTTTAGAAGACACTAAGAACAGTAGTTATAGTGGAGTGGAGGAAGGGTGGATGGATGGGGACAGAGGAGGGAGAAAGGCTTTTCTCTATATACATTTGTATATCATATCATCTTTGAACCACACAAATGCATTACTTTACAAAGAGTGAGACTTTTAAAATAGCTTGCTTAAGATCATACCATGTTTCCTACAGTTGTGGGGTACTGTTACCTGCCAGGATGTGAAATGATTTGGGGTGGTGCACACGACGATTATAAACAATTTACAAACACAGCACCGAATCATACGGTGAGGAAGTCATTCTTCTTTCGTTTCTCTTCCGTCCTCTGAATCCATTGAGGAGAAGGTCTCAGTGAGGGGCCAGTGAGGCTTCAGTACCACTCCCAATCTTCATAAACTGACTTTTTTTTTTTTTTTTTTAACAAAGAAAGCAGGCATCAGGCTAAGGACTTGGACAACAGCAGTGACTAGCTAAAATGGAATATCATTTATTTTTCTGTCCTGGATTAATGTGTACGAATACCTACTGTGAATGGCAAGTAGTGCTGGTTTTCCATTTACAATAGTAACATGAAGCTTCCTTTCAAAACATTAAGATGTGAGCTGCCGTTAAAAAAAAAAAAATGTTAAGTGAGTCCTAATACCATTGCTCTGTGAATACAGTAACATTGAGTACTAACCTGTGCCAGAAACGGCTAAGTGCTTCCCATGAATTAATGTACTTGATCCTCTCACCCTGGGAGGTGCAGATGAGGACACGGAGGTTTAGGGAGATGCTGGGCCATGCCAAGGTCTCTGGTTAACAGAGCTGAAGCCGGGAATGGGAAGCAGGCATTCAGCCCCCAGCAGGGCCCCTGCCCACCAGAGGGACTGAAGCTGGGCGCAGGGCCAAGGCACACCAGCCCTGTGCCCCACCTGCCTGGGCACTTGAGGCAGTGGCCCTCCGGCTTCATCTCAAGCAGCTCCAACCTTCTCCTTCCAAGTTCTGAGTCCCTAAAGCCATCTGGTTTCAGCTCTGCCCCCAGCCTCAAAGCAGAGGCTCAGAGGCACACACACACGCCTCCATACACACCCCCTTTGTAATTCTTTGAAGCTCTCACTCTACCTGCTTCTTGAACTTTCTCTTGCTGCTCTTTCAAGCACTGGGTGGCAGCACCAGGTGGGGTAGGCTTGCTTGTCCTACTGGCTGGACAGGCTGCAGATTCTCTCTGCCTCCCTCCCCTGCCCCCACTCAACCCTTTGAGAGAGAACTGGATTTGTCACTTTGCAATGAAAATATGCATTTGGGAATGCAGGGAAGAGAGCTACATCTTCATGACTGCGGCCCAGGGCTGGGAAGCCACTGAGGCCACCCAGCTGGGCAGCTGCAGCCAGTACCCTCGCACCCACCTCTGTGCCCTCTGCCCCCACACAGCTGATCCCATGGGGCTGCAGGCAGGTCTCAGCAGATAGTGCAGCTGGGCGTCTGCATCTGCAGCAGGTTTCCAGACGATGCTGATGCAGGTATAGCCAGAGGTAAAACAGAGGAGTGGTCAAGAGCATGGGCTGTGGGCCTCTGTTTGAATCCTAGCTCCACCCAGCTTGCTTTGGGTCCTACAGCAAGTTATAAACCCTCTGCCATGTCCTCTGCCATGAAATAAAGATGACAGTGACAGCACTTATGTCATAAGGTGCTAGTGACAATTAAATGACATAAATGCTTAGCACAGGGCCAGGCACTCCATACACTCTCAACAAACATCATCCAGTCCCGACACTCGACACCAGCAACAAGCCCCTCAGCTTCCAGGAGCACAGCGAAGTGGCTGTGTTTCTTCTCTAACAGCTGCAGGAGGGGCAACCCTGCTCTTAGAAGCCCAGCACTGCCCCAGTCAGGGCTCCCAGGTGCCTGGGACAAGGCGGCCACTCTGGAGCCAAAGTTGCCAGTGCAGAAGCTGTGGGCCATGGTGCAGCACCTGTGGAGGCAGCTCGGGGGTGGGTGCAGTCCCCCTCTCCATGGCCCTCTGCCCACCTCTTACCCGCCATGCTTTGGGTGATCCCCTGAAAGGCTCTGAGAGGTGGGCAGGGCCCAGATCGTCATCCCTTCACAGGGATGAGGAAACCAAGGCTCAAGACACTATGTGAACTGTCCACAAAGAGCAGAGCCAGGCCTGCAAACAGGCCTCCTATGCCACCAGGTGAGCCACAGAGCGCAGGGGCAGCTTTCCTCCCGTCCTCAAGTTCAGGCATCCAAGTGGACAGAGGCCCTGGCCACTGCCTCAGGGCTTCCCCTCAGACCCACAGAGCTAGAAAGGCCCCAGAGAGGGAGCCCGACATCCCCGGCCCCCACCTATGCTAAAAGGCCCCATTCTGGCCCCACTCAGAGGGAGGCAGGAGCTGGGAGACGGTTGCTCGGGGGAACTGGCAAAACCAGAGCCACTGTTTCATCTGATCTCAGGCTTGGTGTCTCCTTCAGGGAGATGATGGTCCCCACTTCCAGGACTAGCTGGAGGGTGGAGAGGGAGGAGCTTGGAGAGCCAAGGGCTTGGAATGTGTGGAGGGGACCAGGAGGCTGGCTGGTCCCGAGATTGAGCAGAACGGACGAGTCAGACCCCAGCAGCTCTACTCACCGGGTGGCCCCAGCCAAGGAGTCAAGGCAACTCCCCACAGTGGGGCACTCCACTCTTCAGCCCCACAGAGGCGCTGGAGGCCTAGTGGGGTCTGAGCTGCTGGCTCACATGGGTGGGAGGAGGAGCAGCTCTCCCCAGGCAGCAGGGCTGGAAATCCAGCCTGCCACGGAGACACAGGGTTTGAGGATCAGCAGAAACCTCCCTGGAAATCTGCCCTCTTGGGCAGGACTGGAACAAGACAGGCAGCTCAGTCTGGGGGTCCTGTCACACAGCAGGCAGAGCTGGCGGTGGGCAGAGAAGGAAGAGCCCACCCCCTCAGTGAACTTCTGATGAGGATGCTGAGTAGACCGAGGCAGAGGCTCACTCAGGCCTCTCAGCTCTGATCTGGCCTCCCAGAGGACCTAGCCTCTGCCTGTGCAGGACACAGCCACCCCCTGTGAGGCCTCAGTCAGTCAGTGCAGGGGAGAGACCTGTTGAGGGCTTTCAGGCAGGCTGGAGTACGGAAGTACGTGGCCCCAGGCCACTCCCAGCTGCAAGCTGCATGACCCCAGGGGGCGCCTCCCCACACTAAGCTGCCTCTGTGTGCATACCTTTCAGACACTGGCCTTAGGAAGTGAGGCGGAGAAGACAGGTGGCTCAGAGAAGGGCCAAGAGACCCATCCAACCAGAGCAGCTCTATGGGGCCTGGAGCTCAGTCAACAAACAGGGCAAGACTTCACCTCCTCTTGGGCCCCACCAACTGACTTCCAGCCCCCAGCCCTACCCCTTAGGCCGGCTAAGCACCAAGCAAGCCTCAGGAGAAGCCATCTCTGCCCACTGTGGCCCCTGCCCACCTCCACCATCCTGCCTAAAGCCAGGGAGGCCCCTCTCCTCCCGCTTTTTTATGGTCAGCTTTGTGGGGAGGGTTCCTCTAGCCAGAATGAAGGTGCAGAGGGAAGCCCTGCTCACCCCCACCTTCTCTAACAGACCCTAATTCTCAAAGGGCCTGGACTTTGGGAATGGAAACTGAGTTCTAGAAAAAGGTATTGTTCTCAGCCCTGAATGTGAGGACTCAGATTCATATCCCCTCAAGGTATTTTATATATTGGGGTTTTCCACTCATGATTTATGTTTTCAGAGTCCTGCAGCTTTGCAAGGGGAAAATGAAAGGGAAAACCCACCCCTAAGAGAAGCTGAGGGAGAAGGGAGTTAGGAGAGCGGGGTATGGCCAGGAACTTCCCTGTGGCTGGCAGGCTGGAGTTGCAGGGGCTTGGAGCCAGGCGAGTGGGTGGGCCGAAGTGTCAGGACAGAAGGAGATGCCATGGGGACCAGCTGAGACACCAGCAGGGCTGAGCCCCCAGCTCCCTTTGTCCAGGTCCCAGGTGAGAAGCTTCTGTTCCAGACGGCACGGCAGGCTCTCAGATGGAGGGGTGGCCTCAAGCTCCTTCTTGCTCCCATCCTCCCCCGCAGACCTAGCAACTCCAAAACACGCCTTCCTCCCTGCAAACAACCAAACCCAGTGGATCCCGAGAAAAGAATGAGAAACCTGGTGCCAGGACAGACAAGTCCTTGGCTCAACCAGCCTCCCTCCAACCTAGAAATAACCCTCCTCCCTCAGTGGCCCAGAGCCTCAGCCACCCAGTGCCTCCCCAGGCAGGGCTTCCACGCAGATCCAGGGCTCACATGTCAAAACTCAAGGCCTCCTCTCCAGAGAACCAGGGCATCCTCGTTCCACATGCACCGTTTTCTAAGGAGAATGTGCTGCAGCCAGGGGTGACGGGAGCCTCTGGAGGGTGAAAGAGGCTGAGTAGCCTCTGGTTAGGAAGGTCTCCTTAAGCAAGGGAGACCTCGGACCTACACCCTGGCTCTCCCGACCCTGCAGCCTCATCAGTCATTCTGGCTAGAGGAACCCTCCCCACAAAGCTGACCATAATGTCTGGCATCTCAGAGTGAGGCTGGAAGTCATCCACACCTCAGGCAAGGGGTCCAAGCCAGATCTCCTCCAGACCTTCTCTCCTAGTTCTGCGATCCTACTGAGAAAATCTTAGAAACCACCCTCTGAGGTCAAATGCTCGCTGCTGCCTGTTCCCCAAACCCAATTCCTCTTTACCATGTTTTCCGGATCTGCGTGCAGGTGTACGATTATTTATACATTTCTTTATATGGACTCATTTTTACTTAAATCTATTTATTGAAAATGTCACAATAAATAGAATGCCAGTACCACCTGTCCTAA
This sequence comes from Rhinopithecus bieti, assembly GCF_001698545.2. Classification (NCBI taxonomy): domain Eukaryota; kingdom Metazoa; phylum Chordata; class Mammalia; order Primates; family Cercopithecidae; genus Rhinopithecus; species Rhinopithecus bieti. The sequence continues at coordinate 1,038,822 of NW_016805647.1, forward strand.
ACAATAGGTAGCCAATAAAAATATACCATTAAAACAAAAGCAGTGCTATAAAAGTCTGGAATTTTTCCCACCTGCCCTAAGCCTAAGTCCCGCTCCCTAGGCAGAGGAGACGTCGGCAAGTCTTCCACAGGCATCGGAACATGTTGGCATCCAGCTGAGACCTTCTCGGCATAAAGGGATTGAGACAACTGGGAAGGGCATCACGTTCTTGCTCTGATTTTGTGCTACTTAATGCAGGCCCCATACCACCTCAAAATATCTCAGGGGAGCCAAGGGATCTACCCACACTTTGGAAATGCTGGACTAACGTCTCCCTCTGCCTCATGCTTAACACAAGGGGGAAACACACACCTGTGGTCCCCTCTCTGATCACACTTTCAAGGCACCACCAGATCCCCTCAGAATATGCCTGCTCCCACACCAAGGCCCAGCAAGTCCCTCTCAACAGGCCCACCCGCGTCAGCCCCCACAGGTCACCGCTGACTCAGGTGGGACACCAGGTAGACAAGGCCCACCAGGAGGAGGCCACGAACACCAAGCATCATGAGCAGGAAGAGGAGCAGGATGGAGGTCACCGGCTCCACAGCATGGTTGCCGAGATGCCACTGCGGAAAGCCCATGTTCACCAGCTGCCGGTTGAGGTCATTGAAGGGGGACTGAGCAGCACCCAGCCTGGCACCTGCCTGCTGCTGGCGGGGCCAGGACCCCTGGGGAGCACCATGGCCCCTGTTGAGGAAGCTCTAGAACATGAAGACAGAGAGAGATGAATGAATCCTTGGGTTGAGGCACCAGCCAGGAGGCAACCTCTCTAGGCTGTGTCCTTCCCTTCCTACAGACACCCAGGGTCACACCCTCCTTTCTCAGCAATCCCCCATGCCACTCATAAGAATCCCAACAACCAAGTCACAAGCTTTCAGAGCACAGAACATGCCAGTCTATATTCCTTACATCAGGCCCAGGACAAAGGAGAGAGGAAGTGGTTGAGGCACGTTGGACTACAGGGCATGGCTCTAGGGCCGGCATTTTTAATATTTATCATCACTCCTTTCTTTTTTTTGAGATGGAGTCTCGCTCTGTCACCCAGGCTGGAGTGCAATGGCACAATCTCGACTCACCACAAACTCTGCCTCCCGGGTTCAAGCAATTCTCCTGCCTCAGCCTCCTGAGTAGCTGGGATTACAGGCATGCATCACCACACCTGGCTAATTTTGTATTTTTAGTAGAGACGGGGTTTCACCATGTTGGTCAGGCTGGTCTCGAACTCCTGACCTCGTGATCCACCCACCTCAGCCTCCCGAACTGCTAGGATTACAGGTGTGAGCCACCGCACCCAGCCACTCCTTTAAAATAATTATTCTGTGCCCAGGGCTCATCTCCTCTACTTCCTCTCCAGCTTCTCTGTCATGCAACTCACTCTTAAAAGAAAGACACCAGCTCCAGTGAGATTTGCTAACCAAGTTAAAGGAGAGAGAGCTCTTGGGTGTGAAGTCTGGGGAGGCTGCCTGGAGAAAGGAGATCTGGAGAGGTAGACAATAAGCCACTGCGTCTTCCCCAAGTCTTACCCAGTGCTCTGCAAAAAGGGTTTCAGGCTAGAAAAGGTTAGTGACCAGCAAGAGAAACTTCTGGAAGCTAGGAATAGCCAGTACACAGGAGGTCATCTGTCCCACTCCACAGGAAATGAGTACCTACCTGTCGAGGAGTGCTACCTCTTGGTGGCTGGGTAGTGGTCCTCACTCGGGGGTCGTCATCCTGCACGATTTCCCCATTGGCCAAGATCCGTACCATCCTCCCAGGCGCTGCGGGTCCCTGATGGGCTGCACCTGCATTGTGTGGTTCAGGGTGGGTAGGCTAATGGAAGCCAAGTGGCGCAGAAGTTCTCCCCACCACAAAACCTTTAACTGTTAGTTATCTGGGACCAGACTCATGAAGATCCGTGGAGGATTCTCACCCTGACCTCAAAAAGCCTGAAGGAAAAAATTTACCAGAAATTGAGGGAGGCTTGCGGTCAGTCATGCTCACAGCGGTGTCTGATTCACAAAAAGGGGAGAAATAAAGGCAAGGTGTTTGCCAGGCAAAAAGATTTCAGACATGGAGTCCACCAGGAAAACTATCAAAAGGATCCTTGGCAAAGGAAGTTTTATTGCCAATCACTACACTGCCAACAGCACAACTGGGACTGAGCCCCTGCTGTGGCCCACGCCCCGTGGAAAGCTCATCCTGCAAGGCTCACCTCACTCAAGCCTCACAACACTCCCCCCAGGAGGGTACTAGCGCGGCCACTGTGTCACAGGCAGAGAGGCACAGGGAGACTTTTACCTAGCCTGCCCAGGATCACACCTATGGGCAGCAGAGAAAGAACAGGAGGCCAGAAGCTCTGGTTCTAGGGCCCTCTTTGGGTACTAAACTGGGAGTCCAGGGCACCAGGATCCCCAGTGGGGTTCCATTTCCCTTCCACTAAAAAATGGGTCGAGTGTGTTGCTCCCCCAGGGAGTCAATGTCACCACCTGGGCCTTCCCCAGGAACACCCAGGGAGACGGGGGTCACTTCGGGGTTACTTTACAGCCACTGCCTGGTAGCGGCAGACCACACTCGCCACCATGCACCTCTGGGCTGGCTCAGAAAAGCATACCTTTGCTGCAGAGGGCACGCCCCTCACCTGTCCCTCACTTCGCGGGGAACACCAGTCCAACCTTGGCTAATGGGCGCAGGGCCCAGCCTTCCCAAAATATGGGAGGGGGGTTGCTGCGGTGACTCTCAAAAGGCTCCACTCCGCGGACCCCTGGACTGCGGGCCCCTCCACGCCTCCCTTTGAGTCTGGGTAAAGGCCATTCGTTCTCAGGAGATAAGCCTCAGTGTCCATCTACGTTCTAGACAGCACTGGTGACATATACGCCAAAAAAGGTCAGGAGCCCCTGTTGTCTCGCCCATAGCCTGGAGCCCGGGACAGGCGCGTCCTCCTCCTGAAGCCCGCTGACCCTGGCGCAAGCCGAGCAGATGGTGGTCGCACGCAGTCCCTTTGTGCTTTGTCATCGCGCGGCCCGCCGGGTGGGCCACCCGCGGGCCCGGCCCGCGGCGCACCTGACATTCCAGGCCGGGGGCGGGAGGGACGCTTCCCAGGCCGCCAGCCCCAGGCTCCGGAGTCCGACACCGGCTCCAAGTCCCGGTCCGGGCTGCGGCGAGGGATGCGCTCCCTCCCCGGCGCGGCGACTCACCTGCAGGCGCGACTCCCGGCCTCGGCGGCGTCCACTCCCGGCGGCTCCTGGCGGTTTCCTCCCACCTGACCTCACAGGAAGCGCGCGCCAGAGGGGCGCGGCCCAGTGGTGGCGCACATCGCCCTCTGTAGGCCGCCTGAGGAATTGCACCTGCTCGGCCCAGGGTTGGGGGCGGCGCGGGGTGGTGGGGTGGGGAGATGGGGCGTGGGAAGGAGTGGGAGGTGGGGATGGAGAGACGAGAGGATGAGAGGAGAAGACACGTGGAAAAGAAGGAGAAGAAGGAGGAGGGATAAAAGAAAGAAAAGGAAGCAGAGTTCACAGAGGAAAAACCCGAGGGGTGGAGGCGCACTGGCCTGGGAGGAAGGACGGGCGCAGGCTCAGATGACCAGTGTACGTTTGCTGAGCCAGCTCTGTGGATGACCCTTGAGTAGGACCCAACCCTGCCCTCGAGGAGTTCCAAGTTCAGCGGGGAAGATGAGGCAGGAACGGGTCAGACCCCTCTGTAGGCTTCCAGGAGAAGATGCGTTTGAGCTGGGACAGGAGGGTAGGTAAGGATAGGTAAGGTCACTCTTGGCAGAAGGAACCACCTGCAGGGAGTGAACGATCCACCTCTGCCTCTTTCCTGATGTTTTAAAATCCACCCCTCCCCCACCACCTTCATAAGCTGTTCCCTGTGGACCTGCTCACCAGTGGGGGAGAATGAACTGTGCAGTCCCACAGTCTGGGTTCAGGTTCTGAACTCTGGCAAGTTACTTAGCTGCTCAGTGTCGCAAACAGGTGTAATCATAGCCTTACAGGACCTCTGTGAAGATTAAGTATGATGTCTCTGGCACATTGGCAATGTTGATAAACGTTAGCTGTGATTATCATTTAATAAATGTTGCTGGGAGTGGGCAGATATTTATTGAGCATTTATTAGAACCCAGATTCTGCTAGCTGATGGGCAGAAGGAACAAAAATAAGAGAGAGATTTAGACCTGGTCTGGAGGACTCATAGTCGGCCACCGTAGTCTGATTATTTGATCATGAAGCCTTATTAGCAAAAAATGTTTCACGGGTCACCCTGGTATCTGTATCTTTTTTATATGTTATGATTTTTGTTTGTTTCTAAATTACACGTGTACTTTGAGAACAGGTTGGCATGATGGATAAAAGGTGGCTGCTGGAGTCATCCTGTGTTTAAATGTTGGTGTGACTGCTTTCTGGAACTTTCGTGTCAAGTGCTTGGATGAGAGCCTGGCCGCAGTAAGTGCTCAAGGGCTGCCGACTGTTATGATCATTAACTCTTCTACTATTAAGTCGATTGTAAAGCACATTTTAAAAGCATAGGATTTTGGTTTATATTTATAATCCTAGTGCTTTCTCCCTGCACCCCAATGTGTTCCAGGTACGCCAAGTGCATGAATGAAAGCAGTAATCATAAAGCAGGATCCCCGATTATCACAGGTGGCTTGTGATCCCAAATCACAATGTGCACATTGGAATTACCTGAGATGTTTAGAAACCATCCCAATACCTAGGTCCCACCCCAGAGATCACAATGTCGTTGATCTGGGTTACAATCTGGGCGTGGAGACATTTTAAAAACCCAGTCTTCTAATGAGCAGCTAGGGCCAAGAGACACTGCCTTCCATGAACAGAGCCCCACAAGTAGGTCACAGAACTCAGGAGCCCCAAGAAGGAGGTAACCTCTGTGGGCTGGGCAACCAGGGGATTCAGGCAGAAAATCATGGATGTTTTCAGGAAGATTTGAGCTGGTATAATTGCTGCCAAAGAGATACACTCCAGCTGGAGAGAACCATAAGAGTCCAGAGGAAGAAGCAAGTGCCTCCAGAGAAGTCAAGAACAGCTTTGGGATGGGGAGTGATAGTGTTTGACTGAACTTAGAAACAGTCTATTATTACCAACTAAAACAGCCTAAGGAGGTAACCTGCCACTTTTGCTATCTCTCCACCTTCTTCAGGTGTCTCCCCTGCTCAAGAACCTGCAATGGTCCCTACTGTCTGCTCCAACAAGCCCCCAACTCATTGGCAAGGCTTTGACAACCCTCCATCTCTAGCCCCAGCACACTCTCAGCACCTCCCTCCCTCAGCTCTGCCCGCCTGGTCTCTTTGCTTTCCCCAGAGTAGGTCACCCAGAGGCCTGCTTTGCTTGGGCCTGAATATCTGCTGGAAGGCCAGCTCCACCACATCTAAATCCCTTCATCCACAAATGTGATAGTTTCTGTTTTGTTTTTCTAAGACCACCAGAGCGGGTACAAAAGAACCAGCGACTAGGCAAGGGTAGGAGCAAAACCGCAAGTTTATTTTGGTCACCTAGCTTCAAGGGAAGAAGGTGGGTAGGGAGAGGTCTGTTGGCCCCCCGACAAAAGGGGCCCCCAGAGTCACCCGTACAGCTCTCGGACGGAGTTCCCGCAGTCCT
>NW_016805647.1:1048259-1069857 GCF_001698545.2 Rhinopithecus bieti
GCAAGTTTATTTTGGTCACCTAGCTTCAAGGGAAGAAGGTGGGTAGGGAGAGGTCTGTTGGCCCCCCGACAAAAGGGGCCCCCAGAGTCACCCGTACAGCTCTCGGACGGAGTTCCCGCAGTCCTAACATCCCGACAGGAGTGGAGGACTGAGGAGGGCCGCGCGTGGCGTGCCTCTGGAGCGGCTTTTCTAGGAGTGGGAGGGCAATAGGTGGGGCACGGGCGTGTCAGGGGGCGTTCCACAGGTGCGACCAGGTAAATCTTGGTCTCTTCAGATTGACATCACCTGGCGCATGCCTAGTTGGTCTGCACCTTCCCGGGTCGCCGGCTGGATTTTCGCGCGCACGGGAAAAGTTGGGGGGATGAAGAACCCGGAAGTGCGCCATCTTGCCTCCGTTCATCCAAACAGTTTCATGTAATAATAATAATAGTAATAAATCCAATGTGTGCAGAGTCCTTACTTCCGAAGTGTTTTCCCAGAGACCACTTCATTCTTTTTTGGATTATGAAATAGAAAGAGTGGGTATTATTGTTCCCCTTTTACCGAGGCGAAATTGAGGCTCAGAGACAATGTAGATGACCACCCCAAGGTCACTAACAGAGCCAGGGTTCAAATGAAAGCAGGTCCCTGGGCTCTGCATTCCAGGCTTGTGCATCCACCAAACAGACTGCCCTGAGTTCATCTCAGCTCTGCAGCCTCTTTACAATTGTGCCCCCGCCTCCCTCATGCCATCAGCACAAGATTGAGCTTTGGGTCATGCCTTAACCCCAACATGTGGTCATAGCAGAGTTCATAATTTCTAAGTCAGGTGCTCTGGCCTCTTCTCTGACTCTGCAGGTGAAAACAACTCTTTCTGCCTTGAAAAAAGAATGGCATGTTGATAATGGTGATGTCATTAAATATATTTATCTATCTCTTTCTCCTGCTATTTCCCCTTGTATCTTTCCCCCACTCTGGCAGACACTATGCCTGTGTTTGTTACTCAGATAATGGTGTGGGAGAAAAGCAGCACTAGCCTGCCAGTGCCCACTGTTGGTGCCTCCATAGGCCTGTGAAGACAGTATGTCAGGGGCCTCTTCAGAGAAAACACTGGGAGATGAGGAAATGATAGGAGCATAGGTGCTGTGTGCTGGATCTCAAAGGTGGGCATGAGGCTTGGGAAAGGGAATGGCCAGATAGTGAGTATGACAGGTAGGGCCTTATATGGCCTTGTGGAAATCCTTGGGTCCGTTGTGGCTGAGGTGTGGTGAAAGGATTCTTGTGCTCCAGCAATGACAAGGGAATAGTGGGAAAATTGCTAGACTTGAAAGGGTCAGGTAGACAGGTATGAAGGGTGGTCCAGTGATGGCCTTCATCCATGGACAGATGATGGGGGACCAGAGGATTGATGGAGGCCTCAGAAAACACCTTGCATGGTCAGAAGACTGGAGTGGCCCCACAATATCTTGGTTATATGTAAGTATGTAAGTCCCCTAAGACATAAACCCACCTAGGTATAATATATTAGCTTGAGTACAGGCTATGCTGCTAGAACAAAAAGAATTAAATATACAGTGACTCAGTCCAGTAGATGGGCAGCTCTGCTTCACAAGGCTATCCAAGGACATCCACTCTTCATAGCTTATTGCTCCCCTACACCCTAGGATGCCACCCTTATTTGCATGGTCAAAACTGCCTCACCAACTTCTTCGCCATATACAGCTCATGGAAACGTGAGAAAGAAGAAATGGAGGGCTAGTGTTTTCTTTTAAAGAAAGTATGATAGATGTAGCACATATTACTTCCCTCACATTCCGTTGTGAAGAACGAGTCACATGGCTACAGGGCAGGAAGGCTGCAGAGTCTGCAGTGATAGCCCTGTGTCATTCCAGATATTGGTACTTGTGTCTTCTATCTTGTGTCTTTCACTTTTGCTAGAGGTTTGTCAATCTTATTGACTGATCTTTCCAAAGAACCAGCACTGCTTCACTGATTCTTCTGTTTTTATTTTCCTGTTTTCAATTTCATTGATTGCTGCTCTTATCTTTATTATTTCCTTCCTTCTGCTTGCTTTGCGCTTATTTTGCTCTTCTAAGTTCTTGAGCTGGGAGTTTAGATTATTGATTTGAGATTTTTCAATGTAAACATTTAGTGCTATAAATTTCCCTGTTAGCACTCTTAGCTGTGCCTCACACATTTTGACATGTATTTTCGTTTTCATTTAGCTAAATGTATTTTTAAATTTCTTTTGCTACTTCCCCTTTGATCCATGGATTATGTTAAAGGATGTCGTTTAGTCTACAAGTGTTGGAGATTTCCTGTTATCTTTCCATTACTGATTCTAGTTTAATTCCATTGCAATCAGAGAACACACGCTGTATGAGTTCAATTCTTTTAAGTTTGTTGAGGTTTGTTTTAGGGTCCAGGATATGGTCTATCTTGATGAATGTTTCATAGAAAGTTGAAAAGAATATCCATTCTGCTGGTTTTGGATGGAATGTTTCATAAATCTTTCTTTTCTTTTCTTTTCTTTTCTTTCTTTTTTCTTTTCTTTTCTTTCTTTTTAACAGGTTCTGACTCATCAAGCCTGGAGCACAGTGGCACAATCACAGCTCTTTGCAGCCTCGACCTCCTGCCTTAGCTTCCCAGTTAACTGGGACTACAGGTACGTGCCACCATGCTCAGCTAATTTTTGAAAATTTTTATATAGATGGGTTCTTGTTGTGTTGCACAGGCTGGTCTTGAACTCCTGGGCTCAAGCAATCCTCTTGCCTCAGCCTCCCAAAGTGCTGGGATCATAAGTGTGAGTTGCTATGTCCAGCCCATAAATCTTGTTTACATGCTATTGTTTGATGGTGATGCATATTTTTTATGATTTTCTGACTAATTGCTCTGTCAGTTGTTGAAAGAGACATATTGATATATCTATTTTTTTTTTTTAAAATGGGAGGGCCACAAGATTTATTATATTCATTTCTTGCATTCTGAAGTACTCTTCGATAACATCCTTGGCGCTGAAGACTCATTCCGATAGTCCTTAACTACTACACCCAACTGCACCAAGCACCACTTTAACGGGTTTCCCGCTCTCTGTCAATTTTACAGAGGCAGTACCCATTCTCCCTAGTTTCTTGTTGTCCATCAACCTTAATTAGAGTGAATCTGGTGTTCAGACAAAGGGGTCCACCAACTTGAACATGACATAGGGCATACATCAGCAGTGGATGCAAGAGGCCAGCACCAAAGATGGGGCCCTTGGGGGCCTTGTCTAAGGCTTTGGCAGGCATCTCCCGGCGAATTCCACCGTGCTAGGCATCGGATTGAGGGGCGGATCTTCAGGGCACCATCATTGTAAAGGCAGTATGTAATCTCCCATTACACCTCCCAGCCAGGCAATGCCTTCCTCCGCCCATGGCAGTGGGTTAGCGGGTGAACCGAATCATTGAACCGCCCACCCAAGCCTCCCGCCCCCACGGCGACTCCGCGGCAGCAGGAAAAGAGACGACATATTGATATATCTAACAATAATTATACATTTGTCTATTTCTCCTGTCAGTTTTTGCTTCACATGTTTTGCAGCTCTGTTGTTTGGTACATACACATTTAGTTTTGATATGTCTTCTTGGTGGATTGATTGTTTCATCATACATAACGTCTCTTTCCATCTCTGGTAATTTTTCTTGCTCTGAACTCCTGCTTTTCTTTAATTCATGTTTGCATAATATACCTTTTTCCATCATTTTACTTTCAACTTGCCTAAATTGTTGTATTTGAAGAGAATTTCTTATACACAGAATATAGGTGGATCATGTTTTTAATCCACTCTGCCAGACTGCCTTTTATTTATATTATTTAGACCATTACATTTAATGTAATTAGTGATACATTAGGGCTTAAGTTGCCAATTTATTTTTTGTTTCTATTTGTTCTGTTTGTCATTTCTGTTTTGTTTTGTTTTGTTTTGTTTTTCATTTCTGTGCTCCTGTGGGTTACTTGAACACTTTTTAAAATTCCATTTTGATTTATCGATAGTGTTTTGTTAAGTATATCTCTTTGTATAGCTTATTTAGTAGTTGCTCTGGGTATAATATATGCACAACTTATCACAGTCCACTGGGGTCAAGATTTTATTCATTTGGTTGAAATATAAGAATCTGCTTCCCTTTATGTTCCTTTACTCTCCCCACTCTACTGTAATTGACTGAAAGATTCTCTCTACATGTGTTTTGAGCCATGTCAGTGTTATAGTTTTTGCTTTAACTGACAAATATAATTTTTAAAATTCAAGAGGAAAAGGAAAGCTTATTGTACTTCCTCATATTTTTGCTTATTATTTTTTTCTTCCTACTATTCTAAGGTTCTTTCTCATGTTGTTTCCTTTCTGTTTGGAGAACTTCCTCTAGACTTTTTGTTTTAGGGTAGGTCTGGTAACAAATTATTTTCATTTTTTTTCATCTGAGATTGTCTTGATATACTCTGCATTCATGAAGAATATTTTCACTAGAGTGAGAGTTCTAGTGTTGACTAGATATTTTCACTAGTGTTGACAGTTCTTTCTTTCAACACCTGAAAAATATTGTACCATTTCCGTCTAGCCTCCATGGTGTCTAATGAAAAATCTGCTGTTATTTGAATTGTTTTCCCCTAAGGATAAGGTGTCATTTTTTCCCCTGGCTGCTTTCAAGATATTTTATTTGTCTTTGATTTTTCAGAAGTTTAATTATGATGTGTTTCAGATGGATTTCCTTGGAGTTTTCCTATTTGGGACTGACTCTGTTCTTGAATCAGTAGATTTATATCTGCTGCCAAATTTGGAAAGTTTTCAGCCATTCTTTCTTCGACTACTTTTTTAGCCTCACTCTCCTCCTCTCCTTCTGAGTCTTCAATGACACAAATGTTAAATCTTTTGTTGTAGTCCTACAGGTCCCTGAGGCCCTGGGTTTTTCTGTTTGTTTGTTTGGTTGGTTGGTTTTAGTCTATTTTCTATTTGTTCAGATTGGGCAATTTGTGTTGTTCTATTAAATATCTTCCAGCCCACTGATTCCATTCTGCTGTTGAGACCATCTGCTCAGCCTTTTATTTGAATTATTATACTTTTCCATTTCTCCTTTCCATTCGTTCTTTTTTGTATTTTCTGCTCTATTGTTGAGGCTTTCTATTTTGTCACTACTTCAAGTGTGTTCATAATTGCCCAATAAAACATTTATATTTTGGTTGCTTTAAAGTCTTTTTCAGATAATTTTAACACCTTTGTCTTTCAGTGTTGCCATCTATTAATGTATTTTTCATTCAATTTGGTGTCTTCCTAGTTCTTAGTTTTGACAAGTGATTTTCTAATGAAATCTGGACATTTTTGCATTATATTATGAGACTCTGGCTCTTATTAAACTTTCTGTTTTAGCTAGCTTTTTCTGTCAGTGCTCCATCAGGGGAAGGAGAGACACTGCATCATTCATGATCTGTGGAGGTAGAAGCCCAGGTTTCCCACTCAGCCTCATTGGCACCCAAGTTATGGGGAGGGAGTGCTCCTCATTACTGCTAAGGGTTATGGGGGTTCCTATTCCCCAGATTGTCTCCACTGACATCATGGTGGTGGAGAGGTACATTACCAGATAAGGAAGACAAAGGTACTGACTTCCTATTCAGCCTCTGATACCATTCCAGCAGGGATGCTGGATGGCTTGTTATGGCCTTAAAAGGGGGTAAGTCTAGGCTTGCCACTTGGTCTTTGCAGGTTTGAGTTTTTCCTGCAGTGTTTGGCTAGAGTAAAGCAGCTATTGGCTGAAAGCTTTCAGTCTTGCTAGGTACTTTCCTAGTACTTTGGCTAGAAAGAGCTGGCTTTTAGGGGGCTTTTGTTGTCTATACTCTTGGCTGCTTCCAGGTTGCTAGCTTCTTCAGCTGCTAATGTGGGACATATGAGCCAGAAGGGAAACTCACGGAATTCACCTCATGTTGTGTCATTCTTCAGATTCCAAGGCCCTCAAACTGCCTGCCTTCTTCTCTCCATCTTTCAAAGTCTTCTTATGTTTGTTTTACACCTAATGTTCAGGGTTTTTAGTTGTACTGAGGAGGAATATAAAAAAGTATATTTTCTCCGTCTTCCTGAAAGCATATATTCAATTTTAAGGTTATAGAAATTAAGAGAATAAGACGGCCGGGCGCGGTGGCTCAAGCCTGTAATCCCAGCACTTTGGGAGGCCGAGACGGGCGGATCACGAGGTCAGGAGATCGAGACCATCCTGGCTAAAATGGTGAAACCCCGTCTCTACTAAAAAATACAAAAAACTAGCCGGGCGAGGTGGTGGGCACCTGTAGTCCCAGCTACCCGGGAGGCTGAGGCAGGAGAATGGCATAAACCCGGGAGGCGGAGCTTGCAGTGAGCTGAGATCCGGCCACTGCACTCCAGCCCGGGCGACAGAGCGAGACTCCGTCTCAAAAAAAAAAAAAAAAAAAAAAAGAAGAGAATAAGACACGGTGACCTAGGTACAGGAATAACAAAATGATCAATCAGTAGAATCTAGAAACAAACCCATAAACTGGAATTTATGGCAAAGTGGAAGTTCAGAGCATAGAAAAAGGAATCTTTTAAATAAATGGTGCTGTGATAATTGTGTATTCCTATAAGAAAATAAAATGAAATTGGACCCCTACCTAATATATTTGTACATATACCAAAAATAAATTCTTGGATCATTGGCCTAAATACGGAAGGCAAAACAATAAAGAATTTAGAATATAAATCATATGTATAAATATATAGATATTCTAGACCTCAGAATAGGAGACATTTTCTGAACATATTGTAAGAAATGCCAACTATAAAGAAAATGATTGATAAATTGTATTACATTAAATTTACATTAAGAACTCATTGATCAAGACTTTTTTTAAGTAAAAAGGCAAGCTCCATATCCAAGAAAAGGTTTTTTGCAATGCATAGAGCCACAAATGATTCATATCCAGAATATACAGAGAGCCTCTAAAATGAATAAGAAAATAGACAATCAGTAAAATAGTGGGCAAAAGATTTGATCAGACACATTACAAAAGAAGAAACCCAAATGGCCAATAAAGTTTTGAAAAAGTGCCCAGCATCATTAACAATCAGAGAAATACAAATTAAAACCTTCGTGAGATACTTTGACACACTCATCAGATAGATAGACTCTAATTACCAAGTCTGACAACACCAAGTATTGGTGCTGAGGTATAGCAATGAGAGTTTCCATACGCCGCCAGTGGATGTGTAAATTGGTACAACCACTTTGAAAAATCATTTGGAATTGCCTAGGAAGGGGGAATATTTGCATTCTTCATGACCCAGGACACAAAAGTGAATGCTCATGTACACCATGTCATGTATACAAGTATTTTTCATAATAGAAGCTGGAAAACAATTCAAATGTCTATCAGAGTAAAATCGATAAGTTATAGTATACAATATAATACTATACAGTAATAAAGGCTATGAACACCAACTGTATGCAATACCATAGTTGAATAGAAAAATATCATATTCAACAAAAGAAGCCAAAAGCAAAATAAATTTTACTGCATGGTTTCATTTATATAAAGATCAAAAGAAAGTAAAATTAAATTATATTGTCTAAGGATGCATACTGGGGTGGTAAAAGTACAAAGAAAAGCAATGAAATTATTACTGAAAAGGTAATGGTTAGCTCTAGCGGACAGGAGAAGCTGTGCCCAGAAAAGGGCTTGCACACGATGGGCAGGGAGACTGTGAGGTGCTGGCGGTGCTCAATTTCTTGACCTGGCTAGTGGTTTCACAGACTTTAACTTTACAATAATTTGTTGAATTGCACAGGGAATTCAGATGAACAGAATTGAGGAAGGAGTCAGTTTATCTGGTGGGGTCAGATGGGTCTGTTCTTCCATTAGAAGCAGCCTAGGTAGGTATTAAGTGTATGGCCTCTGAGGCCAGTTCACTTGGATTCAAATCCTCTACTTGCTGTGTGATCTTGTGCAGTTTGCTTAATCTCTCTGTCCCTTGATGGTCTCATGTGCAAAATAGGGATGATAATACCTAATGGGAGGATTAATAGGTCTTAGGCATCCAGTACATAGTACATGAGCTTTGTTAAATAAGTAAAACTTCATGTATTTATTCAACATAAAAATTCCTTGCATCCCTGTGCCATGCTTGGCCTTTTGACGACCCTTCACAGGCCAATAGACCTGGACCCAAGGGTGCAGCTACAGAGCCCTCGGAACTGGGGCTCCACCTTAAAGTCAGTGCAGCCACTTGTTGCAGAATCTTCCTCCAAAATCCAGATCAGATTGCAGACCTGGGCCAGGCTGACCCCACAACTTAGCCAGAGAGTCCCAGCCCAGAGAGGGCAGCCCTGCAAGCACTGGAAGCCAGGCAGGCTCTCACTGCCTGCCTGTTTCTGCAGCTGGGCCTGAGGGTATAGGGCAGCCTGGCACCAGAACCCAGGCAGCCTCCTCTCCTACTTCAGGGCTTAGAAGAGTAGAGGGAGGGCAGACTGGAAGAAAAGAGGACCAGGGAGTATGGAAGAGCCCAGGTGTCTCGAACGCCTTTCATCCTTTCCACAGAGGAAGTGGCAGAAACAGAAGAGTGGGGGTGGTGTTGGTGAAAAAGCAACCAAAAGCAGAGAATAAGGCCAGCCCAGAAGGGCTTTTTGTGGGGTCTTAATTAAGCCTGGAGGCTTGCTTTATTGTTCCTTTCAGGGTGGAACATATGTTCAGGGCCTGGCTGAGGTTTGAGACTGAAATTTCAATGGTGCTGGGACCTATGGTCTGCAGGGGAAAGGCAGGAGAAGGGGGTCGACAGTTCATAAGCCATACAGGAACCAATAGTGTCTCCAGCCCAGCCTCTCCCAGGTCACCTTCTGCTGGAGCAGGAAATAAAATGTCCAGGAAAGGTAGCAAAGCCCCCACCTCAGTGTGAGGCAAGTCCGTGGGATAGGACAGAGCTACCTCTATCTCCCAGCTCGGTGCTTAGGCAGTGTGACCTTCAGTGGGCCTCAGTTTCCCCATGCATGCTATTCAGATGGGGCTGTCTGGGAGAGTAGACAGTCACTAGTACCTGCCACCACCATAAGCAGGAGCCACCCATGCGACCAGACAGCCCAATATTAAGGGCGTGAGTTCAGGGGCAGTCACACTGCCATTCAGATGCTTGCTCTGCAGCTCACCAACTGGGTCACCTCGTACAAGTAACTCAATCCCTCATCTATAACGTGGGGTTGATGATTCCCATCCTTGTGTTTGCAATGGGAATTGATGAGGACGACAGTAGCAAGCACATGAAGCCTGATGTGGTTTGCTGTGATCTTCAACCCATTGTTATTACTCGTGACCCTTCCCCTCCTGGAGCCCTGATGGTGCAAGGACAGAAACACAATCCCATAAGGACATTCAGAGTCAAGTGAAAATTTAGACGATCAGAGAGGACCACAGCACAGGCCCATCTAGGCTGCAGGAGCTCAAGATGAAGAGTGAGCTCTAGAGATGAGAAAGTCTTGCAAAATCCAAGTAAGTCAAGGGCAGGGTGCCCTTGCAGGTGATGGAATTAGCATTGGCAGAGGTGTGAGGCTGGGACTCTAAACGACATGTTCCATGACAGAGGTTGACCTGGCAAGATGGAGATCATCTTGGGGAGTGTTAGAAGAGGAGGTTTGGAGAACTATTTGGGTGCTATGGTTTCAATGTTTGTGTCCCTGAAAATGTGTACATTGAAACCTAATCCCCAAGATGATGGTATTTGGAGCTGGAGACTTTGGGAGGTGATTAGGTCATTAGGGTGAAACTTTTATGAATGGGATAAGTGCCTTTATAAGAGAGACACAAGGGAGCTCATTCACCCCTCCCACCATGTGAGGATGCAGCAGGAAGGTGTCCTGTATAAGACAGGAAGAAGGCTCTCACTAGACACCCAACCTGCTGGTGCTTTCCCCTTGGATTTCCCAGCCTCTAGAACTGTGAGAAATAAATTTATGTTGTTTGTATACTACCCAATTTATTGTGTTGTATTATAGCAGCTGAATGGACTAAAACATTCTTCAGAATATGAAACATAAATACATAGTAAAGCCAGGACTCTGGGCACTTCTTTCCTTAGCTACCCAAAGACACCCCTGGACTCAGGGATTTCCAAGATCACCCCAGCTCTTACATTCTCAGTCTGTGACTTGCACAGTAGGCCATAGGAAGCCATGGAAGTTTTGGAGCCTGCAGACACTGTGTGGACAGCAGGACTCCAGCCAGTGACCTCAGCTACACAGGATCTGCCTCTGAGGCTTAGGATGGAGGAACCTCAGGGAGGATGGAGGCCTGTGACAAGGCACTGATCACAGAAACAAGTGTAGAATCCTCAATAGTGCAAAGTCCCATGCCTGCACGATGCCTGTGACACCAAGGCTGACTGCAGAAACAAGTATGTGAATCTCCAACAGCACAAGGTCCCACCTTGGCCCTACCTGGGAAGCCACAGAAGTGAAGCCAGCTCTGGGGGTCAAATGAGGCCTCAGGCCAGGTGGTAGGCACCATGTGCCCCCCAGGGAACCTCTGCCCTTCTGAGCCTGACTGTTCCCCAAAATGCTGCCACCTGCCCAGACTTCTGCCTTCTAGGTGGTCTGTGTGCCACCATGAGTCAGGGTGGGAGAAGGTGGCCTCTCCCTCCCTCCAAAGCCAAGTCAATCAATCATCTTGTGTTTCCAGAACCCTTTCTGTCTGCCACAACCAATGGCCAAAAGGGTCTCCCTGCTGAGTAGCAAGTGGGCAATGCTATGTGTTCACCACACCATTTCTTATTCCTGGGCACAAAGGAAAACCATATTTGCCTTAAAATAAAATCAGGGCCATGTGACTGAGTTCTGTCCAACAGAAAAAGGATGGCAGAGGCATAAGCCACTTCCAGACTTTGTCTTTAAAAACATCCCCTATGATCCCTGCTCTCTCTTTTCCTTATACAGTGACCATAGAGGTCATGTGTTCTAGATGATAGAGCCCAAAGAAGAAAGGCCCACCCAGCTCACATCAGACAGCACGGCATGAAAAATAGCCTTGTGTGTTAAATCCCTCAGGTTGAGCATTTTTGTGTTTGTTGCAGCAGCATGGCCTAGCTAGCTGAACTAATATGTTACCATTTACTGAGCATTTATTATGTGCTAGGCCCCAGACAAAGCACCACACACACAACTCTCTCCAATCCTTACCATATTCTGCAAAATGGATGGTGTTAATATATCCATTCTATGACAAGGTTCAAAGTACACAATTAAGTGACTTGCCCAGAAACTCTAACAGCTAGAAAGAGGCAGAGCCAGGGGGTTTGTCTCTAAACACATGCCCTTCACCACACATTGTGCTTGAAGAAGTTGAGTGTCCAGTTGGGAGCATGGGATGCTGCCTGCAGCAGGGGAAGGCTGCCTGTCAGCCCCAGGAGTCAGGAGGAAGAGAAGAACTGGAATCTTTCCAATAGGAAAATGTTGGGCCACAGTAAATGCTTAGAAATAGTTTTTGCAACAGAGCAGCCCACAGTTCCGGGTCTTGGTGGCTGATAAACACACCAGAGCTAAGAATCTCTGTTTTAACCATTACTATGGGCTGTGGAATGAGCCACTTTGTCTTTCCCATCTGCAATATGGGAAAATAACTCAAATGCTACATTCAGAACACAACTCATTAGAAAGACAACAGAATATGAAATCCCAGCCCTTTGGAAAGCCTAGGTGGGCGGATTACTTGAGGTCAGGAGTTAAAGACCAGCCTGGCCAACATGGTGAAATCCCCATCTCTACTGAAAATACAAAATTTAGCCAGCCGTGGTGGCATGCGCCTGTAGTCTCAGCTACTTGGCAGGCTGAGGCAGGAAAATAGCTTGAACCCAGAAGACAGAGGTTGCAGTGAGCCGAGATCACGCTACTGCACTCCAGCCTGGGCAACAAAGCGAGGCTCCATCGCGAAAATAAAATTTAAAATAAAATGAAATGACAGCTTATCTTAAGCCTCAGAATTTTGGAAGCAGTCCCAAAGGCCCAGAACAAAGTGACAGAAGCCCATATTCCCCAGTTCTAAAGTGGGATGCTAGACAACCTCTACAGGACATGTGTGGTTGTAATGCCAAAACTGGGTCTGCCAACACTGGTCCATCACCCACCTCCATGCCATAAAAACAAAGACAAAAAAAAATGTTTGAAGATGTGGAAGAGTCCAGTGAAGAAGAATTTTTGGAGAGAGTTGGCAGCGTGCTGGGCATTCTGGCACCTCCAGCCAAGTTAAGGAGTTTCAGGAAAACCACATAGAGAGTTTTCGACACATGTTCCTTAGCATTTGAAGGATGTAGATGTGTGAATTGGATGGTCCAATTCACATTTGAAAAGTCTAAGAGAGTCTGCATTGCAGCTGCCCTAGTTTGGCAGAGTGAAGAGAAGCAGCTACCCTGGGAGCAGCTACTGCTTCCAGAATCTGGATGGGCAAAGGATCCCTAAGTTCCTAGCTTCTATGTGGAGGCTGAAGAAGGAAACGAGGCTGGGTCACCTTGAGAGTGTGAAGGGACCAGGTGTCTCCCCAGATACCAAGGGGCTAAGTGATGACTTATATGGGAATAGCAAGTGGGATAATATCTGTGCCTAAGGAACTGTAGGTAAGTGATCCTTAGTGATAAGATGGTCTCCAAAGACCCCAGAAAGCTACCTCTACAGTGAGACAATCAGCATTTGGAATGGCCACACCCAGAGAACACCAGCACCCGGTGACAACTAGAGCAGCTAAGCAAGAACTATCCTTTGTCTTCCCACTCTGAAGAATAAACCAGCAGCCGGGAGGGCGGGCAGGGGAAGGAAAAGAGAGCAGTTGATAACGCCTCCCACCCACATACTTGTCCCACGTCGGGGTACTCAATCTGCTGTCGGTCTGAGCTGAGGGAGAAGGAAAGCTCTAAATAAAGTTGGAGTTGTAATATCACACTGGACTGAGCATTCTAATGTTTGGGGAAAGATGCTATTCACTTGTTACCTGTTGGTGATTGGGGTAACCTGAGAACGGCCGGAGATTTCACCCAGGGGCAACAAAGAATAAAAGAAGAGCTGGTTTGGAGGGGAAGTGGGGAGAACCAATATAGCTGCTTCCTATTTGCGTCCTAGTAAGTGCCGTTCACCCAGAATCCAGTTACAGGTACACAACTATGGAATGAGGGTCGACAAGGGAAAAAAAGCAAAATACAGAACAGTATATAGCATGGTGCCTTTTATCTAAGAAAGGGAGAATTTAAGTACAAACAAGAAGAAATAAATGAATAAATTTGCTTATATTTTAACAAAGAAAGGATAAAACAAAACTAATGAAAATGGTTTCCAATAACCAGACAGAGGAGCCAGTATTGGAAATTAATCTTCTCTGAAAATACCTTGTTGGAGTTTTGACTTTGGAGCCATCCGACATAATTATAAAACAAAATTAAATATTAAAATTAAAAGTAACATCAAAAATAAAAGACACAATGAATCCTATAAACTTTACTGCTATGGTTTGAATATTTGTGTCCTCCAAAACTCATGTTGAAATTTAATCTCCAGTGTGGCAGTATTGAGCAGTGGGGCCTTTAAGAAGTGATTGGGTCTTGAAGGTTCTGTTTTCATCAATGGAATTAATCAATTCATGGATTAGTGGATTAGTAGGTTAATGAATTAATGGGTTATTGTGGAAGTGGAACTGGTGGCTTTATAAGAGAAAGACCTGAGATGGCACACTCAGCCCATTGCCATGTAACACCCTATGCTGCCTTGTGACTCTGCAGAGAGTCCCTGCCAGCAAGAAGAACCTCAGCAGATGCCTCTCCTTGACCTTGGACTTCTTGGCCTCCAGAACTGTAAGAAATAAATTCCTTTACTTTATAAATTACCCAGCTTAGATATTCTGTTATAAGCTACAGAAAACAGACTGAGACTACTGCATATCAAGGTTGGGGCTTAACCACAGAGAATTAGTTCAAGTGATTTTAAAACACAGTGATTTGTCATAAGGATTTTTAAAACTTCAAAAATATCTTAAATTGTATTTAGTAAGCCTATCTAGTAATAATATTGATTTGTTAGTTTGAAATTATTAATTATTATTATGCATAGTGAGATAAAGCAAATAAGTAACTATATAGTTAGTATAGTTAGTAGTCAAGATTTTTGCAGAAGAGAAAAGAAGTACAAATATAAATTCAAAGAATTTAACTAAAACGCATGGAATGCTAAATTTAAACTGGAAATATCAGTAGAGACTCATGATGTATTCTCCCTTTTAAAACTATAAAATAAATAATTATAAAAAGCAGCCTCTGTTCTTATACTAACTGAAAAGGCCTACAAGTAACAATCAACTCAGTGGCAACAAACACCCTGAACCCTCAGATTGTAAACTCTAATCACTATTGCCTCCTAAGAGGAATGAGGGATCTGTAGAGAAAAAGCTAGCTGTATACATGGACAAGAAACATACAAAGTGAATCTGAGTAGCAGGGAAGCTACCGTGAGGACTCTGCCAAAAGAACAGAGAAACCAACCTGAAAGGACTTCCATTGGCCAAAAATGGAAAAATGTGGACATTAGAAACAATAATGACCGCATTGGGTTGAAACTCATCTGTGAGTACATATCTGAGTCTGGTTCTGATGATTGCTTTGTCTTTTCAAATTGCTTTTTTTTCTTGCCTTTTAGCATGCTTTGTTGTTATTATTATTATTATTATTATTATTTTTGAAAGCCAATGTGATGTGTCAAGTCATAGGAAGGGAGGAAAATAGGCCTTTGGAGTGAGGAGTTATATTAATTTAGCTAGGAGCTGAACTAAGTTTACTGTTTGCTCTACCTGTAGGCGCCTTAAGCTTCCATTTCCTGTAGTGTCTTTGTTGGATTTTTCCCCCTCTCCTGTTATCTTTGGGTTTCCCTAAGAACTCCTTCTTCAATGCAGTCTGTGTCTTATAGCTCTGGCAGTTACAATCCACTGTTACTAGAGTCCTGTTGATGTAAAGTGAGAGGAGAGGAAGCAATCTGTAACCTCATGCAAATCTCTTCTACTGGGCATAAGTCACTGGCCTGTGACTGCCAGAAGTGCTCCTTAGCTTTTTGTTTTTTCTCCCCTTAGGTGAGACAGGAAGGCTAGAGGAGGCCGGAGTTGCCCTGAGGTATATAAGTCTCTCCCCTAAAGAACAGGCCTTAGTTGTGGAGAACACTCTGGACAGAAGGGGATTTCTCTTAGATCTTCACCCTGAGAACCTGGTGAGGTTACTGAAAGTAAAACCATGAAAGTGTGGAGACTCCCCTAGGCCTGGGCCTCCAGGAGTGTCTCACTCTCAAACTAATACACATTCGGTCTCCAGCAATTCATCAAAACTACCGTGTAAGTGTACCTACCATTGCTCCAGGAGCTTCTGCTCAGGTAAGCCGATTCTGCTTATTCCTCTCTATGTACCTGCCTCTCCAGGGTGGTTGTTTGCCCTGTGACCTTGATTCTCTGATGGATCTAAGAAAAGCCACTGATTTTTCAGTTTAGCTTTTTTCTTCTTTTAAGTATACAACATTGACTTCCAAGTCCTTTGCATGTTAATGCTGAAATCGGAAGTCTCATCTATAAGTAAATAAGTTATTATTTTTTAAAGTAAATCGCTGATTGCTTTGGAAGTTGCTAGGTATATCTTCTAGAGTCATCAGAGAGGCATAACCACCAGGAGATATTTAAAATAAAAGATTTATCATAGGGTTTTGACCTTACTCAACTGTGGGAGCTGGTTATACCATCTGTGTGAAGCTGTTGCTTCTAAGTTGGCTGCTGGCGCCTGAAGACAAAGACAGGCAGGAATGTAAGTAAGTTGGACATGAAGTTGGGGGAGCAAAGACAAATTGGAACCTGTGAAAAGGAGCAGAAGCCTACATCAATCTCTCACCAGCTCTAAGCCTCCATCAACACCAATGATGTTGATGACATGCACCCTTCATTGTGGAATTAAACACAGTCTAACCATGAAGCCAGAGAAGCTCAAGTACTTGCAGGCCTGAGTTCTATCCCACATGGACAATTAGCCAGCAGATATCAACAATGTGCATAAGCTGCATAGTGCCTGGCCTTGACCTTCTGAGCATACACAATTATATATGGCTGCTGCTTCACTTCTGCCTTCCAAGTCTTGTGCGAAATATCTACCATGATGGACAATAACCTGGAACTCTGCAGGGAAGGAAATTCTGGAAAACATAGTTCCAGCTTAGCTAAGTTAATCCAATACACATACCCCATACTAGGGTAATAATTCATTTTTCTGAGCACTGGTAAATAAATAAGTTGAGCATTTAACCTGCCTTTCACACACTTTATTTCAGGGTAATCCACCAATTGAAGCTAACTCACGGACATCTCTGGAAGTTTGCAGGCAGTTGGCCAGGGTGCTTTGTTTTTCCTCCACATGAACTCCAGCAGACTAGTTCAGGCCTGTGAACATCATAGTCTCAGAGTTCTAAGTTCAGCCAAAACAGCAACTCGTAATGAATAAATGCTTTTTTCAAAATAGACTTTATTTTTTAGGGCAGCTTTAGTTGCCTAGCAAAATTGAGCAGAAGGTCCAGAGATTTCCCATATACTCCCTTCCGCCACACATACACAGCCTCCCTCAATACCAACATCACCCACCAGAGTGGTACATTTGTTACAGTTGATGAGCCTACATTGGCACATCATTATTACCCAGAGTCCGTATGTTACATTAGGGTTCACTCTTAGGGTTGTACTGTAGCAGGATGAGCCGCAGACAAAACTCCTCAGACACCAAGTTAAAGAAGGAAGGGGTTTATTTGGCCAGGTGCATCAGCAAGACTCCTGTCTCAAGAGCCGAGCTCCCCAAGTAAGCAATTCTTGTCCCTTTTAAGGGCTCACAGCTCTAAGGGGGTGAACGTGAGAGGGTGGTGATCGATTGAGCAAGCAAGGGGTACGTGACTGGGGGCTGCATGCACCAGTAATTAGATCGGAACAAAACAAGATAGGGGTTTTCACAGTGCTTTTCTACACAATGTCTGTAATCTATAGATAACATAATCGATTAGGTCAGGGGTCAATCTTTAACTACTAGTCCCAGGGTGTGGCGCCGGGCTGTCTGCTTGTGGATTTCATTTCTGTCTTTTAGTTTTTACTTTTTCTTTCTTTGGAGGCAGAAATTGGGCATAGGACAGTATGAGGAGTGGTCTCCTCCCTTATTCCCCCCTCTTTGAGACTCTCACTCAATAGTGGGAGTTCTCACTTCTGTTTTTAGTACCCATGTCTTCTTGCAAGACAGATCAGTAGTGATTCATATAGTACACTTGTACTGAAGCATTTTGGTGAACTAAGGTAGCAATGAAGCTTTTTATCATTTGAAGAAGTACAGGTAGCAAACAAGGGAGGAGTAAGTAAGTTCCTATTACTATTATAACTCTTACTATAGGAGTTTTAAATCCTCCTAGCACTGGAAAACATTTTCTAAACATGGCCCCAGGATCAAATCCATGCCACACTTGCACGGGCACATGTGCCAGTTTTGTCATATCTCGAACTATGTCTTCAACTACTTGCCCTTGATTATCTATGTGTAGGCAGCAATTAGTGAGGTTAAATTTCCTACAGACCTCTCCTTCAGCTGCTAGCAAGTAGTCAAGAGCTAATCTATTTTGATGGATACCTTTTCTCATCTGAGTTTCTTACCAGGCCAGAATAGTCAAGGCTCTGCCAGTTTTATTAGTGATTATTTTTAAGACACCTTGTAACTGTATGATTTGGTTGATCATGTAAATGGGTCCAGTATCCCCACGAGCTGTCTTGTGCCTAAGTAGCAGGCCTATAATATTGTATGATTCTCTTAGGGGGGCATTTATCATTTTTTCAATATCCTATAGCTATGCTTCTCTTTTCACGGGAAGCATAGACAGGGAAGCCCAGGAGTTCGCCTGTTTTTATGGGCAGTAGGAAGAAAGATGGTTTAATAGTGCCAATAACAAAACTACCTGCCTACTGGTCAGGTAATTTGGCATACACTGTATGCCTACATGTCCAGTATAATCCAGTGGGGACTGTCCAGTCCCAGTGGGACTCTGGGTGGGTCCACATGGTTTGCAACTTTGGGATTTTACTAAATGGATTTCTCTCTGTGTGATGTGAACTCTACCAAGTGACTGTTTTTGTGGTACCATTATACAGTTTCTGTCTCAGACAACTAAGTCGTCCTACAGGGTGAGTGAATCCTTTTCCTTCTCTAGCTATGCAATATTGTCCAATAATTGAGGCTTTTAGGACCCATAAATTATCAGGGTGATTCTTTTGAGCCAGGAATTCATCAGAAACTGGGTCTGTAGGTACTAATTCTTGGGCTTGCCATGGCCAATGATCTCCTTTTACAGTTCCTCCACATATGTAACATGAAGTGACATTAAGAGACTGGGCTATATGCTCGGCTAATTGCAAAAACAAATTTCTTGTTTTTCCTGGAATTTCTGGTACTGGCACATTTAGTTCATCATAGAAAGTTTGAAACACTGGCTCAGGACAGCGTTTGTAAACTTCTCCTCCAACCAAGATCTTTACTTGAGGATCCAGTCCGGCCCTGTCAATTCCTAAGGTCACACACTCCTCTTTTTTCCAGCGAGGATCAAAGGGATTTGTTATTACTAGCTCTAAGGGGTTACACTGTCCTTTAGTACAGAAAGGGCCATTTGTTCCTTTCTGAAGGTGGACTGGATCCTTTTCATTTTTTTTTTAATCTAAGTGGCCTAAATGACACAAGACCAGTATTTACATTTATTTCCACACAGTCCTAATTTATGACAGATGTACTTATTTTCTGCCATATAGCCTCTTTTCTAAGAGAACCACACATTATTCTTAACTTATTACTATTAATGACAGCACAGGCATCACATTTTAAGGTGACTTGTTTGGGCACCCCTTTTCTTCTGTTTTGGCTAACACTTTACTCGTATCATTTATGAGCCCCTACCAGTCCTCAGTCCTTAATCTTATTTTAAAACTGTGGTCATGGGAGGCTCAGATGGGTCATAACACACATCAGGTTGGTCATTTCCTGGGCTACGTACCTTGTATAGAATAACATTATACAAACAAGTTCTTTTTAGAGTTCCAGTACACTTATAATAACCATAAAATAACAGGACCATAGAAATTTTTCGTCCTGCCTCAGTGACTTGATGTATACACTGGGAACAGTCCTCAGTCTGAGGAAGGTCAGTTGAAGTCCTTACTGTAAAAGTCCAAATTTTAAGGAAAATGAGTTTTCTCATGCTTCAGCTGTGCGTGAACCAGTCAGCTTCCGGGTGTGACTGGAGCAGGGCTTGACATCTTCTTCAGAGTCACTTTGCAGGGGCTGGCGAAGCTGCTTGTGTCCACGTACCACTCACAGTCTACTGATGTTTAAGGATGGTCTCAGAGGTTGGGCCTGCTAGAATAAACTGAGTCCAACACCCCTACACAGTTATATTTAACTGGGCTGTCTGATACTGGGAGCAAGGTGGTGGGGTTTAGGGTGTTGTAAACTTCAGTGGTTATGTGGGGATTTTCACATAGCAAGTTTTGGTACTTGGTTAATCCAGCATTTGTTAACCAATGATGTCCTTTGGTGGTCATTAAAATTACCACAGTATGGGGGGCCTTTATATTCAGGTTTTGCCTAAGGGTTAGTTTATCTGCTTCTTGTGCTAACAGGGCCGTTGCTGCTAGAGCCCTTAGACCTGGGGGTCAGCCTTTGGAAATCCTGTCTAGTTGTTTTGAGAGATAGGCCACTGGTCTTGGCCAGGGCCTCACAGTCTGGGTTAAAACTCCAACTGACATTTTTTCTCTTTCTGACACATAGAGTGTAAAAGTTTTGTCAGGTCAGGTAGCCTCAGGGCTGGGACCAACATGAGTTTTCTTTTAACTCATGAAAAGCTCGTTGCTGTTGGTTGTAATAGATGTAGTTTATCTAATCTACATTTTTATTAACTGTCACCTACCAAAATATTGACTTAAATTCTGCACCTATTTTATTTCAAACTTTAAATTGATCTGGTATTCCTCGTGGAACTCCAGTTGCGTCTAAATAGACATGAGAGTCGAAAGACCTATAAGGGGCTTCTCACACTTTACGATGTCTTGTTTTTTTTCCTTCTGGGTGATGAAATGCCAGGGTGAAAGGGACAGCCAACTGGACTAAAGCACAAGTGCAACTCCAGTTATTCAGCAGAGTGCCTAGTAAAGGTCCACCACAATACCACCACACATCCGCTCAGGGATGAACAAGGGCTGACTGATTGATAAGCTCTCAAAAATTCTTAAGCTCATTGCACCCTTTCAGGTCTCCAAGGAATGCTAAGTTTCCTCCTTGTTGTGAGAGACATGAAGTAAACTTAGTCTTGGGAGATGGAAGCTGGATGGCCCTCGGGGACCGACTCGCAAGGTGCCAGACTTTGGGATATAGGAGAGAGAGCTTGGCACGACTTATTACTCCAGGCTGTAGAATCCTGGAAAACAGCTACCATGCAGCCTACGCCTGGTCGACTGGAGGACTACCTTAGTGGAAGGGGGACAATCTGGGCCTCTGGTCTGCCATGTGCACAAACATAACAGTTGCTTTTGTTTAACTTGCAGATGGAATATTTGATCCATTTTATCCAGGCATTTGCATCTTGGTATCCTGTCTTAATTGCTAAAGTTTGTTTTAAGTCTTTAACTTCTATGATCCTCTAGTAAAATGAATGTATGATTTTAGGAAATCACAAAAACCGATTAGGGCAGTCCATCCTTGCTCTTTAGTAGTCCACAGAACGCTGGACTAACTATGGTATAAAAGCTCTACATCGAGGGGCAAGACTGCTGGTTGGCACTGGGGTCTTTATCAAAATCTCCCTGGATTAAATGGTCCTAGTTTACTAATGCCCAGTCTGAGGAGAGTCAGGAGGGACAGAAGTACTTTTCCGAAGTAGAAAGCTGTCTTTGACTTGGCAAGTCCTTACAGGGTATAACAAGGCAAGCATTAAATGCAATAGTTTGAGGTGAAATTGACTTGGTTATGTTAATAAGTAGATGGTCAGCAACAGAGCGCGGAAAGAAGAAAGAGTAAGAGAAGAGATGAAAAGAGTTAGATTTTACTTAGCTTTAGTTTGGTAGGGTTTTCCCCTGGGACTATGGCCCACAACTCTGGAGGGGGTGATGCTTTCTTGATTCGGGTGTGATGAGTCCATCCTTTTTTGCTGTACAAACAGCAGTCTTGATGGTTAGCAGCACAAGGTAGGGTCCTTCCCAGGCTGGCTGGAGTTTTCCTTCATTCCACCCTTTGATGAGAATGGGATCTTCAGGCTGGTGCTGGTTCACCGGAAATTCTAGGAGTGGTACATGTGCTAAAAGACTTTTAGTTTTTGAGAGAAAGGAAAGTGGAAGGCAAACCAAGCGTATAATTTCTAAGAAATTGACCTTTTGTTTTAAATGTGGGACCTTGGCAGTGGACTTTATAGTCCTTAGTGCCTTTTTACTGAGAAATTTCCTTTAGCACCTATTTTTATTAGTTTTTAGACCAAAGAAAGCTAAACACTATTTTATATTTAATAATGCTTTTTGTATGATTTTTATACCAGATAAG
>NW_016805647.1:1069870-1072756 GCF_001698545.2 Rhinopithecus bieti
TTTTTTTTTTTTCGAAGATGATTACCATTCTTTTCCAAAGCAAACTGTGGACTAGACTGTCTAAGGCCACAAGAATAAAAGTTACTATAATACATGTTACACTGTTAACTTTTAGCAAACTTTACTTTTCTGAAAACCTTGTATAAGTTTGGGATTTTAATTATCCTTTTGCTATTAATAAGACCTTCTTTTGTCTAAATTAGAATTGGTATAGATGGCTTTTCTTTTGTTTTTTTTTTCCAATTACCTGGGAGGAACCATCGATCATCCTGTCCTGAAGGGAGTTCCTCCTAGGTCTGGCCAGACCTTCATATGGTAATTAAGACTTAGATCCCCTGTTAGGAAACCTGCTGGGTTAAGGGAATTTTCAGTGGTTAATATTAAATCAATCTTTCTTTCTTTCTTTCTTTCTTTCTTTCTTTCTTTCTTTCTTTCTTTCTTTCTTTCTTTCTTTCTTTTTTCTTTCTCTCTCTCTTTCTTTCTTTCCTTCTTTCCTTCCTTCCTTCTTTTCTTTCTTTGACTTTGCCTCTCTCTCTTTGACTTTCCTTTTGCCTCTATCTCTTTCTCTCTCTGTCTCTCTCTTCTTTTCTCTCTCTCTGTCTCTCCTTGACTTCCGCTTTGTCTGTCTCTTCCTCTCTGTCTCTTCCTCTCTCTTTTCGCCTCTTTTCCTCTCTGTCTCTTTCCTTTCTCTCTCTCTGCTGGTCTTTCCTTGCCTCTGCCAACCACTTATGCTGCTGTTCTCTCAACCACTGTGTGTTGGGGCCAGGGGGTCTAAAACCAGCTGTAACCAAGTGTCTAGGTACAGGAGCTGGTCTGGATGCCCTGGCTTACAGGTTACCTTGTGCCATACCTTTGAAACAGGGGACCTGTCCAGGCTTGCCTCTAATGGCCAACCTACCTCTAATGCTGGCCAGTCTATCTTACACAAAGTTTTAAATTTTCCTGGTGTCATGTACTCCATAGTCTCCCTTAAATCCTTTTTTTGAAACTTTTCAACATAGTTCCTAGTGGGGTGGGCTTACTTTGTGCCTCACCCATTTTTCCTCGAGACAAAACACCATGCTCACACCACACACACACCACAAAACAAAGAACGGGTAAAAAGGGCACACACACACACTTTTGTATTTTACACCAAACCAAAATCAAAACCAAAATCAGAGTATCCAGAAATCCAAGCCAGGTCAAAACCAAAACCAAAGTATCACGCAATCCAAGTCAAGTCAAAACAAAACCAAAGTGTCGGTACAGGCACACCGTGGGTGATCAGGCCACGCTTCCACTCAGAGTAGGCAAGTTCTTAAGACCAGTCCTGTCAAGTAATTTAAACCAAGTCAAACCAAAACCAAAGTGCCAATAAAGCCACACCGTGGGTGATCACTCAAATGGAGTGGGCAAGTTCCCAAGACCAGTCTTGTCAAGCAATTCAAACCAAGTCAAAACCAAACCCCAAACCAAAACCAATCTAAAGTGCCAATAAGGCATGCCGTGGGTGATCAGGTCACGCTTCCACTCAAATGGAGTCAGCAAGTTCTCAAGACTAGTCTTACCAACTTTCAGATGTCTGGACTCCAAGTACCAGTTCCTTCCCGGTGTTCAGCCACTGCATTGATACTCCATGGGGGCCTGCCACACACTGCTCTGGAGAGTTGTCCCACCGGGGCAAATGCCTACCCAGGAGCGCTCTCAGGATCCACATCACTCGGGCTGGTCTGAGTCCCCTGCAGGGATGTTCCACAGGGCAGGCTTAAGCCACCTAAGGAGCTGCCTCAACCATCTGCCATTCACCTCGCTTCCCGGTCAGGGAACCAAGAAATGTAGCAAGACGAGCCACAGACAAAACTCCTCAGACACCGAGTTAAAGAAGGAAGGGGATTATTCGGCCGGGGGGCATCAGCAAGACTCCTGTCTCAAGAGCCGAGCTCCCCGAGTGAGCAATTCCTGTCCCTTTTAAGGGCTCACAACTCTAAGGGGGTGAGCATGAGAGGGTCATGATCGATTGAGCAAGCAGGGGGTACGTGACTGGGGGCTGCATGCACCAGTAATTAGATTGGAACAAAACAGGATAGGGATTTTCACATACATTCATGTGCTTTTCACATTCATATGCTTTTCTATTCAATATCTGTAACCTGTAGATAACATAAAGGCTTAGGTCAGGGGTCAATCTTTAACTACCAGGCCCAGGGTGTGGTGCTGGGCTGTCTGCTTGTGGATTTCTTTTCTGCCTTTTAGTTTTCACTTTTTCTTTCCTTGGAGGCAGAAATTGGGCATAAGACAATATGAAGGGTGGTCTCCTCCCTTAGTACATTCTATGGGTAGGGACAAATATGTAATGACATGTACATATCATTGTAGTATCATGCAAGAGTAGTTTCACTGTTCTCACTTTTTTTCTTTTTTTGAGATGGAGTCTCGCTCTGTTGCAGTGCAGTGTGAGTGCAGTGAGTGCAGTGAGTGCAGTGGCATGATCTCAGCTCACCACAACCTCCGCCTCCTGGGTTCAAGCAATTCTCCTGCCTCAGCCTCCTGGATAGCTGGGATTAAAGGTGCCCACCACCATGCCTGGCTAATCTTTGTATTTTTAGTAGAGATGGAGTTTCACCATGGTGGCCAGGCTGGTCTCAAACTTCTGACCTCCAGTGATCCACTCACCTCAGCCTCCCAAAGTGCTGGGATTACAGGCATGAGAGCCACTGCGCCCGGCCACCACTAATCTTTTTAATGTCTCCACAGTTTTGTCTTTTCCAGAATGTCATATAATTGGAATCATACAGTATGTAGCATTTTCAGTTTGGCTTCTTTCATATTTTATTAGAAGTATGCATTCAAATTTCCTCCTTGTCTTCTCATGGCTTGATAATACCCTCCCTTCCCTCCCTCCCT
>NW_016805647.1:1073166-1120147 GCF_001698545.2 Rhinopithecus bieti
CCTTCCTTCCTTCCTTCCTTCCTTCCTTCCTTCCTTCCTTCCTTCCTTCCCTTTCTTTCTTTTTTCATGGAGGAGGTCTCACTATAATGCCCAGGCTGGTCTGGAACTTCTGGCTTCAAGTGATCATCCTGCCTCAGCCTTCCAAACTGCTGGAATTAAAGGCATGAGCCACCACATCTGGCTGATAACTCATTTCTTTTTAGCACTAAATAATATCGATTGTCGGAATGTACCACAGTTTATTTATCCATTCACTCCATTCACCTACTGAAGTAGATCTTAGTTGCTTCCAAATTTTAGCAAGTATGAATACAACTGCTATAAACATCCACATGCAGGTTTTTGTGTGGACACAAGTTTTGACATTTTAAATAAATACCAAGGAGTGTGCTTGCTAGATTGTATGCTAAGTGTATATTTAGTTTTGCAAGAAACTGACAAACTGTTTTCTGAAGTGGCTGTACTAGCTTGCATTCTCACCAGCAATGGATAAGAGTCCCTGTTGTTCCAAATCTTCCTTGCCAGTATTTAGATTTGTCAGTTTTCTGGATTTTGACCATTCTAATAGATGTATAGTGGTATCTCATTGCTATTTGAATTTGCACGTCACTGATGATGTGATGTGCAGCTTGTTTTCATGTGCTTCTTTGCCATCTGTATATCTTTGGTGAGGTATGTGTTAAAGTCTTTGGCCCATTTTTAAATTGAGTTGTTTGTTTTCTTATTGTGGAGTTTCAAGAGTTCTTTGCATATTTTGGATAACAGCCCTTCATCAAATACATCTTTTGCAAATGTTTGGTCCCAGTTTGTGGCATATCTTTTCATTCCCTTGATAGCGTCTTTCACAGAGCAAAATTTTTTAATTTTAAAGAAGTCAAGCTTATCAATTCTTTCTTTCATGGATCATGCCTTAGTGTTGCATCTAAAAAGTCATCTTCAAATCCAAGGTCATCTAGATTTTCTCCTATGTTATCTTCTAGTATTTTTATGATTTTGTGTTTTGCATTTAGGTCTGTGATCCATTTTGAGTTAATTTTTGTGAACGGTGTAAGATTTGTGTCAAGGTTTTTTTTTGGCCTGTGAATGTGTGGTTGTTCTAGCACCATTTGTTGAAAAGACTCTCTTTTCTCTGTTGTACTGCTTTTGCTCTTTTGTCAAAGATCAGTTGATTATATTTATGTGGGTCTATTTCTGTACTCTTTATTCTGTTTCATTGATCCACTTGTCTGTTCTTTCACCAATACCACACTGTCTTGATTACTGTAGTTTTATAATAAGTCTTGGAGTCAGGTGGTATTAGTCCTTGAACTTTTTAATTCTCCTTCAATATTGTGTTGGCTATTCTGAGTCTTTTGCCTCCCCATGTAAACTTTAGAATGTGTTTGTCAATAACCACAAAACAACTTGCTGGGATTTACATTGAGATTGTGTTGATTCACATTGGGAAAAGCTGATATCTTGAAATATTGAGTCTTCCTATCCATGAACATGGGATATCTCTCAATTTATTTAGTTCTTTGATTTCTTTCACAAGAGTTTTGTAGTTTTCCTCACACAGATCTTACACACATTTTGTTAGATTTTCACCTGAGTATTTTATTTTGGGGGATGCTAATGTACATGATGTTGTGTTTTTAATTTTAAATTCTACTTGTTCATTGCTGGTATATAGGAGAGTGATTGAATTTTGTATATTGACCTTGTATCCTACAACTTTGCTATAATGGTTTATTATTTCCAGGAGTGGTTTTTTGATCAGTTCTTTCAGATTTTCCACATAAATGATCAAGTCATATGCAACAAGGAGTTTTCTTTCTTCCTTCATAATCTATATACATTTTTTCCTTTTTTTATGGCTTTAGCTAGAACTTCCAGTATGATGTTGAAAAGCAGTGGTGAGAGGGGACATCCTTTCCTTGTTTCTGAAGAAGTGCTTTTAAAACTTCTGCTTGAATCATATTTGTTAACATCCCATTGGTCAATATACATCAGTTTCTTTTTTAGATTTAAAAAATATATATTTGTAGAGATGGGGCCTTTCTCTGTCACCCAGGCTGATCTCAAACTCCTGGCCTCAAGCAATCCTCCCACCTGAGCCTCCCAAAGTGCTGGGATTACCGGTGCAAGCTACTGCATCTGGCTCACATTCATTTCAAGAGATGGAGAAATAAACTCTTCATCCCAGTTCAAGGGATGCATCTCTCAGTGGCAGGTACAGCTATGTCACACTGTAGAAGGATATGTATGGGATGAATTTGTAGTCATCTTACAGTTTACCATAACTACCTTGCTGGTTCCCTGGTAAATTCAAGCAGATGTTGTGTTTTTAAATTGTTTTACTTTTTAAGATAACTTTAAATTTATATTCTATTGTAAGAAATAATACATAGCAATCCATTACACTCTTTACCCAGTTTCTTCCAGTGGTAACATTTTGCAGAACTACAGTACAATATCACACCAGAATACTGACATTGACATCATCAGGATAAAGGACACTTTCATCACCACAGTGCTTCTCATATTGCCTTTTTACAGTCATAGCTCATCTTTAATCTTTTTCAACCACTAATCTGTTTTCCATTTCTATGATTTTATTATTGCAAGAGTACGATATAAATGGAATTGTATAGCATGTAACCATTTGGAATTGGCTTTTGTACCCAGTATAATTCTATGCAAATTCATTTAGGTTGTTGTGCCTATCAATAGTTTATTCCTTTTCACTGCTAAGTAGTATTTCATGGTATGGATGTACCACAGTTTATTTAACCATTTATCCATTAAATGACAACTGTGCTGTTTCCAGTTTAGTTTATTAGGAATAAAGTTATTAAAAGATTCATGTACAAGTTTTATGTGAATCTAAGTCTTCATTTTCTAATTGAGTTGTTTGGGTTTTTACTGTTTAGTTTTGAGAGTTCTGTATATATTCTAGATATTAGTCCTCTGTTGGATGTATGCTTTGCAAATACTTTCCCCACTCCGTATCTTGTCTTTTCATCCTTTTAGCAGAGTCTTTAACAGAGAACAGGTTTTGAATTCTGATAAAGTCCAATTTATCCATTTTTTTCTCTTATAGGCCTCACTTTTGGCATCAGGTCTAAAAGCTCTTTTTCTATCCCTACATCCTGAAGAAATTTTATAATTTTTTCTACAAGTTTCACAATGTTATGTTTACTTTTTTTTTTCTTTTTGAGATGGAGTCTCGCTCTGTCTCCCAGGCTGGAGTGCAGTGGCACCATCTCAGCTCACTGCAACCTCTGCCTCCTGGGTTCACACCATTGTCCTGCCTCAGTCTCCTGAGTAGCTGGGACTACAGGTGCCCACCACCATGCCCAGCTAATTTTTTGTATTTTTAGTAGAGAAGAGGTTTCATCGTGTTACCCAGGATGGTCTCAATCTCCTGACCTCGTGATCCACCCGCCTCGGCCTCTGAAAGTGCTGGGATTACAGGCATGAGCCACCATACCCAGCCTCCTTTTTTTCTTCTATTTTACCTCTATCACTCAGATTGTGTAAATTCTATTGAACTGTTCTTAAAATTACTGATTCTATCCTTTGCATTCCTCACGCCACTCTTAAATCCAGTGAGCTTTTTATTTCAATTGTAACATTTTTTAGTTCTATAATATTAATTTGCTTCTACATTTTTGCTGAGATTTATTTCAAGATAATTTATAAATTCTTGTTGAATCATTTTTATGATGGCTGTTTAAAAATTCTTATCAGATCATTCCAACATCTGATTGATCTTGGTGTTAGTATCATTTGATTTTCTTTTCTCATTTAAACTACAATTTTTCTGGTTCTTGATGTGATGAATGGTTTCCAATTCTATACTGGACATTTTGACTGTTAGGTAAGAGACTTTGGTTCCTATTTGAATTTTTATTGTAACATGCAGTCATCCTGTTTAGATTTAGCATGCAGGTTCTGATCTACTTTTGTGGGCTGTATTTTTAATGACCATCTAATTTTCACTGGCTCAAATAGCCTATGTGGTGCTATTTGGTTTGCTTGTTTGGTTTATCTTGTGCTACGGGGCTCCACTTGTCCCTGTTGATGCTGATTCAGAGAGTGAAGGAAATTCCCCAGGCTGGGCCACCCACTGCCTATAGGTAAAGGAGGGAGGCCTCTGGCCTGTGATTATAAAAAGCACTTCCCGAGCTTGGCATTGTTGTGTCAGGATTCCTCCTTTCTGTGGGGCACTGTTACTGCTTCCAGGATGGGCTCTGTTGTGGCAGGATACCCCTTGCTGGTGCTGCCTAATTGCCTGATGACTCTGAATGAAGGAAGAGAATCTCAAGTTCCCAGTACTGAAAAATTTTCTGAGCTTGGCATTTGTTGTGTGGGGCCAGATTCTCCTTGCAATTACTCTGGGCCACCCATTATCTCTAGGTGGGAGAACAGACTCTCGGGTCCCACAAGGGAAGAAAGGACTCTGAGTCTTCCCTTTCTTCTTCTGTCAGGTAGAGGTTTGTAAGGCACCCTGCTGCGATGTCGTTCCTCCAGTCCCAGGTCCCTGACTGTTGAATAATGTCTCCCCAAAATTCATGTCCATCTGGAACCTCAAAATGTTATCTTATTTGAACTCAATTTAATTCTTTTAGAGATAGGGTCTCACTATGTTGCCCAGGCTGAACTCGAACACTTGAATTCCTGGGCTCAAAAATTCCTCCCAATCTCAGCCTCCCAGGTAGCTGGGACTACAGGTGTGCACCACCACACCAGCTAGCTTGTGGTTTATTTGGAGCAAAAGGTTTTTCAAATGTAACTAGTTCAGATAAGATAGTACTGGATTAGGGTGGGCTTTAATCCAATGAGTAGTGACCTGATAAGAGGGATATTTCTGGACACAGAGACACACACATACACACACACAGAACACCATGTAACCATGAAGGCAGAGATTAGAGTGATGCATCTAGAAGCCAAGGAATGCCAAGCATTGCTGGCAACTACCAGCAGAAGCTAGGAGAGAGGCATGAAACAGATTCTCCCTCAGAACCTCCAGGAGGAACTAATCTTGCTGACACCTTGATTTTGGACTTCTAGTCTCCAAAACTGTGAGTTAATACACTTCTGTTGTTTTAAGCCAACCCGTTTGTGTTGCTTTGTTCTGGCAGCCCTAGGAAGTGAATATACCAACCAGTTTGCCTTCCTTCTCCCTTTTGCAGTTCTCCTTTAGTTGTCTCCTGCATTATTTCTAGGGCTGACAGTTGTACTTAGTGAAGAGGAGCATGGAAAGATAAGTGTATCCCATCTTTTCCAACTAGAAGTTAGATATTGTTTTTATATATTGTCCATTATGTTTTACCTCAGTGGGAATATTATTCTGAAACAATAGTCCTCCATTACTGTCATTGGCTGCCCCTTATTGATTATACATTGTATAAGTGGGAAGCAAGAGATCCAACGGAGGAAAGAGACAAAGATAACCCCTTTGACAATGGTTGAGGGAGGTGCCAGGATAACTGCAGTGCACCAGGTGGAGGAGGCAGCTGACCAGATCAAAGTCATGTGTCTCAAAAGTTGGACATGTCATTACCAAGATCCTTTGGCCATCCTACTCTTTTTTTAACCTGAACATGCCCTGATGCATCTGTCCCAAATTCCTTTTTAAACATGGCTTTTCTCTACCATGATGAAGTTTCTTTCTCCCCTCCACACCCTATGCCTGGTTCAGCTGAGGACCTTGAGGTAACCTCCAAAGTGTTCTGATTGGACAGACTCTTGGGGGCCGGGGGTGGGCATGTGGAGCTGAGAAGCATAAAACACAGAACAGTTCCTTTGATCACATTCTTGCCGGATGCACAGACTCAGCCAATACTAGGGCCTTGCCAGACACCCCAACTGTGAAGAACACAGCACTTTCAAGAATGCGCCATGTCCTGGCCCACTGACCTCTCCCAGGAGGACTTTGGTAAACTCACAATGAAGCTGAAATTAGACCATGACCCAGCCCATCTTACTCTCAGAGCTCTCACCTAAGAGTGATAGCATTGTTCTTTTCTTGTGCTGCTTGTTTTGTGCTTGCTACTCAGTTTTCCAGATGAAAAGGATACATTATTTATGAATATATAATATATAATTCTATCTATATATAGAATATATTTTTCTATCAAAATAGAAAGAAAATCACATAAGAAGAGAATGTGATTGGAGTGGACCCACAGGTACTGATGATGTTCTGTCTTAACATAATGGAGCTACATGTATGTTTGCTTTATTATTCAACTACACATCCACATTCCATGCACTCTTAGGTATGGATGTGTATTTCAAAATACAAGCGAATAAAGTGATCTACACATTCTCTACATAACAATAAATGTATCAAACAAATTGCTTATGTGGCACAAGACTTCATAAGGAGGAAGGGATTTCAGAACTGATTCTGCATAGCCAGCCTGCTAGGACAAAAAGAATATGGGTTCAAATCTCAGCTCTGGCCCCAGGGTTCTCACAACTGTTTGGCCCCTGTTAGTGGCCCCCTGCCAAAAACTGTGAAGAATTAACAGAATTATACAAAGGGAGCTTTCAGTCAAGGGTTGGGGTCTCATACTCCCATAAAATAAGACCAACTGTCTTAGTCTTCTCAGGCTGTCATAACAAAATACCATAGACTAGGTTGATTTAACAACAGAAATTATTCCTCACAGTCTGGAGGCCTGGAAGTCCAAGACCAAGAGCTGGCAAAGTAGGCTCCATTCTGAGGCTTCGTCTCTTGGCTTGAAAGTGGCCACCATTTCTCTATGTGCTCACGTGAACTCTTGTTTGTGCACAAGGTGGGAGGCAGAGAAAGTGAGCTTTCTAGTGTGTCTTCTTGTAAGGATAATAATGTCATCGTGAGAGCCCTACCTTCATGACCTAATCTAACCTTGATTACCTCCCAAAGACTCCATCTCCAAATACCATCGCACCAGGGGCTGGGCTTCAAGATACAAATTTTAGAGGAACACAAACATTTAGTCCACAACACGTGATGAATGACTGGCTCAAAGCAAGCCGTAAGAAGGGCTTCATGAGCACAGAGTCTGGAAAGAAGTTGGGATTACAGTAGGACTTAAAGCACTGGCAAGGAAGTACTTTTGTGTTTGGAGGAGGGAAACTCATCCATGCAGGGAGGTGATGTCAAAAGACAGAGAGCTCACCAAAATCAAGAGGTGTGTTGTCTTCCCCTTTGAATATTCAGATCTATCCACTACATGGCAGAAGTTTTTTTCCAAATCTGTTGAATTGAGCTGCCCATGGGTAGAAGAGTTTGTTCTGGAGCAATAGTTACGGAGAACAATAAGAAATCCCTATGAAGCGACAAGTTGAGGCCAGCCTGTGAAGGATGTTTGAGAGGTCACCTGTTGCTTTAGCCTGCCAGGCATATGTTCCCCCTGCCCCTTCTGATATCAGTATGCCAATTTTCCCTCAGGAAATAAACCATCCTCCACTGATGATCCATATAGTCCTGGTAGAGCTAATCCCACTCCCAGCCCCAGAGGTGGCCATGTGGACCAGGTCTGACCCAACAGCGTATTCCATTCTTCCAGCTATGGTGCTGGTTCAGAGATGGACATGTGACCTAAGCTGGGCCAATGGGTGCCTTCCTGGGACTGTTGCTGACACTTAAGAGAAAAAGTGTCCTTTTCCACTGGGGTTGCTAATCTAATGTAAAAAGAAAACAAACTAAAAGAAACAAGCTTGTGCTACTGGTGGTGGCCATCTTTTCCACAATGTGGGCAGAGCCTGTGTGTCAGGAGAAATCATTTCTGCTGCTACAAATGACAGAGAACCTGCTATAAAGTAGCTTAAGCAACAAGGAAAATGTGTTATTCACATAGAAAGGTAAGGAACGCTCCAGGGATGATGCCTTCAGTGATTTCATCAAGGGCTTATATTCTTTGTATCTTTCCACTCTGCATCCTTAATGTGTCAGTTATGGTTTCAGGCTATGGTTGGCCACAGTCATTCCTGTTTTAAACATCCAGACACAGTAACCAACAGAAGAATAACAAACAGAAGAATAAGAAACAATCTCTTCCTAGAGTCTCCTTGTAAAAGAGCAAACCTGCTCCATAATTTCCTCAACAAATTCCCCCTCTACATCATTGACCAGACTTTCATGACATGGCCATGACCAAACAAATTACTGACAGGGGATTAGTACTACCATTTCTTTGAGTCAGAAAAATGAACACTTCTTGTGATGGGCAGTTTTATATGTCAGCTGGCTAGACTGCAGTCCCGTTATTCAAACACTAAATACTATTGTGAAGATGTCTTGTAGATGTGATTAAAGTTCTTAATCAGTTGACTTTAGGCAAGAGAGATTATCCTAGGTAATATAGATGACCCTGCCTCAGTCAGTTAAAAGACATCAAAAGCAGAGCCAAGGCTTCCTTGAAGAAGAAAACATTTTTGGTTGTCAAAATGGGAAATGGGCTACTACTGGTGTCAATAAAAAGAGTCAAACTCTGTAAAATATTTGGAGATTTGTTCTGGGCCAAATGTGAGGGACCAATGGCCTGTGACACAGTCCCAGGAGATCTTGAGAACGTGTGCCCAAGGTGGTTGGGCTACAGCTTGGTTTTATACATTTTGGGAAGGCATAAGATATCAATCAATACATGTAAGATGTATATGGGTTCAGTCCCAAAATGTGGGACAACTGGAAGTTGGGGGCTTCCAGGTCATAGGCAGATTCAAACAATTTGGGCAATAAAATAAATAATCCAGTATTGAATTATAACCTATCTCAGTCTGCTCAGACTTTTATTACAAAATATAACAAACTGGGTAGATTAGAAAACATAAATCTTCTCTCACAGTTCTGGAGGCTGGGAAGTGCAAAATCAATGTTCTGGCCAGTTTGCCTCCTGGTGAAAGCTCTCCTGGTGAAAACTGTCTTCCCGTCTCACAGATGGCTGCCTTCTCATTGTGTTCTCACATGGCAGAGAGAATGAGCTCTCTGGTATCTCTTCCAATATTCCTGTTGAATCTGAAGAGAGTGATGTTGAGGCAGAAAAAAATATTTAAAGAAATAAAAACCAAAATATTTTCCAAAATTTAATGAATAACACTGACTTGCTGATCAAAGAAGCTCAGAAGACTCCAAATAGGGTATATAAAGAAAAACACCTAGGCACATCATAGTCAAACTACTGAAAATCAAAGATCAAGCAAAAATCCTAAAAGCGACCAGAGAAAAGATACATTACATATAGAGAATCAATTATATGAATGGCATGTGACTTTTCGTCAGAAACAATAGATGCCAGAAGACAATGGAATGACATCATAAAGGAGCTAAAAGAGAAAAATTAAAATGTCAACCAAAAATACTCTACTCACCAAACACATCCTTTAAGTTGAGTGTAAAATAAAAACAATTGTCAAATAAATGAATTCTGAGATCATGTGTCTCTGATGAACCTGGGCTATAAGAAATGCTAAAGGAAGTTCTTCAGACTAAAGCAAAATGATGCCAGATGAGAACTCAGATCTATTGAAAAAAATCAAGAGAACCAAAAATGGTAAATAAGTAGGCAAATATTTAAAATCATACTATTTTTATAACTTCCTTAAAAAATAGGCTGTTTAAACAAAAAATAAGTTAATAAAAATGATAATAATTTAAAGTAGGTTTATAACACATGTAGAAGTAAAGTATAGTCACAAACATAACACAATGGGTGAAGATCTCCGGAAAAGGGCATACTTTTAAAGGAAATAATAAAAATAATGCAAAAGGTATAAAGTTAGGAAACCAACAGAGAAAATGAGATGGAATACTAAAAAACATTTCATTTACCTAAAAGAAGGCAGAATAGGAGCAATCGAGAAACAAAATTGAAGAAACAAATTAAAACAAACAGCAACATGGTAAACTTACATCTAATCATCATGCAGTAATTAGTTTACATAAGTATATTATACACTCTAATTAAAAGGCAGATGTTGTCATAAGACAGTAGACTAAAAAAGCAAATTCCAACTTTGTGTTATCTATAAGAAAGATAATTTAGTCCAGGCGCAGTGGCTCACGCCTGTAATCCCAGCACTTTGGGAGGCTGAGACAGGCAGATCACGAGGTCAGGAGATAGAGACCATCCTGGCCAACATGGTACAACCCTGACTCTACTAAAAATACAAAAATTAGCCGGGCATGGTGGCACCCACCTGTAGTACCACCTACTAGGTAGGCTGAGGCAGAAAAACCGCTTGAACCTGGGAGGCAGAGGTTGCAATGAACCGAGATTGTACCACTGCACTCCAGCCTGGGTGACAGAGAAAGACTCAGTCTCAAAAAAAAAAAAAGATAGTTTAAATACAAAAATACAAAATAGGTGGGAAATAAAATGATGGAAAAAGATATACAATGTAAACACTAAATGTAAGAAATGTGGTGTGACTATATTAATGTGAGACAATGTAGGCTTTAAGACAGGGCTCTCAAGAGATGGGATAAAGAGGGCCATTTTATAAGATCAAAAGGAACAAATTATTAATAAATTATAAGAGTTCCTAAAATGGGCCAGGCACAGTGGCTCACACCTGTAATCTCAGCAATTTGGGAGGCTGAGGCAAGTGGATTGCTTGAACCCAAGAGTTGGGGAGACCAGCCTGGACAACATGGTGAAATGCCATCTCTACAAAAAATGCAAAAATTAGCCAGGCATGATGGCACACACCTGAGTCCCAGCTGCTGGAGAGGCCAAGGTGGGAAGATCACTTGAGCCTGGGAGGTTGTGGCTGCAGTGAGCTGTGATTGTGCCACTGCACTCCAGCCTGGGTTACAGAGCAAGGCCTTGTCTCAAAAAAAAAATTCCTAAGATGTTTGAATCTAATACTATAACTTCAACATTCATGAAGTCAAACTGACAGAACTAAACAAAGAAATAGACAACTCCACAATTATTGCTGGAGATCTTAATACCCCTTTCTCAGTAATTGATAGAAGTAGACTCCCCAAAAATAAGGATACAGAAGATCTGAACAATAGTATCAACCAATTTGACCCAGCTGACATTTGACCCAGAATGCTACACTTCACAAAATATAGATTAATTTCAAGTGCATATGAAATATTCAAGAAATACTATATTTTAGGCTTTACATTTTAAGTTTTCAAAAAGTTACAAATGTACAGAGTTACGTTCTCTAGTCACAAAGGAATTGAATTAGAAACTAGTAACAATAAGATGTCTAGGGGAAAAGACAAGTAATTTGGATTTAAATAACATGCTTTTATATAACCCATGAGTCAAAGAAAAAATCATCAAAGAAATGAGAAAAAAATTTGAAATAAATGATGAAACACAACATATCTAAATTTGTAGTATGCAGATAAAACAGAGCTTAGAAGGAAATGTATGCATTTGATGCCTAAATCATAAAATAATCAATTATCTAGGTTTCTGCCTTAGCAAGCTAGAAAAATAAGTAAATAGAAGAACAACCCAAAGTAAGTAGAAGAGAAAATAATAATTAAGAGCAGAATTTGATTAAATGGAAAGAGACAAACAGAAGAGAAAATGAACAAGGCCAAACGTTCGTTCTTTGAAAAGATTAATAAAATTAGTAAACCCCTAGCTAGACTTACCAAGAAGAGAGATAGTACAATTTAGCAGTATCTGAAATGAAATAGGTGGGTGGTATCACTAGAGATCCTACACACTTTAAAGAGATAATAAGAAAATGTGGTGAACAACTTTATGCCAACAAACTTGATAACTTAGATAAAATGGAAACTTAAAAACGCAATTAACTAAACTATCCCAAGAAAGAATGGAAAATGCGAGTAATATGTGCCCAATACAGGAACACTCAGATTCGTAAAGCAAGTTCTTAGAGACTTACAAAGAGACTTAGACTCCCACACAATAGTAGTGGCAGACTTCAACACTTCACTGACAGTATTAGACAGATTATTGAGGCAGAAAATTAACAAAGATATTCAGGACCCAAATTCAACATTGGACCAAATAGTTCTGATAGACCTCTACAGAACCCTCCACTGCAAAGCAACAGAATATGCATTCTTCTCATTACTATATGACGCATACTCTAAAATTGACCACACAACCAGACATAAAACAATCCTCAGCAAATGCAAAAGAACCAAAATCATATCAAATACACTCTCACACCACAGCTCAATAAAAGTAGAAATCAAGACTAGAAAACAAAATCACTCAAAACCATGCAATTACATGAAAATTAAACAGCCTGTTCCTGAATGACTTTGGGATAAATAATAAAATTGAGGCAGAAATGAAATTCTTTGAAACTGATGAGAACAGAGATACAACATACCTGAATCTGTGACATAACTAAGGCAGTTTTAAGAGGGAAATTTATAGCATTAAATGCCTACAATCAAATGTTAGAAAGACCTCAGATTAACAACCTAGTATCACAACTAAAAGAACTAGAGAAGCAAGAGCAAACCAACCCCAAAACTAGCAGAAGACAGGAAATAACCAAAATCAGAGGTGAACTGAAGGAGATTGAGACACGAAAAATCATTCAAAAACATCAATAAATCCAGGAGTTGGCTTTTTGAAACAATTAATAAGATAGATAGGCTGCTAGCTAGACTAATAAAGAAGAGAGATGTTCCAAATAAACAATCATAAACAACAAAGGGGATATTTCCACTGATCCCGCAGAAATACAAATATCCATCAGAGATTACTATGAACACCTCTATGCACACAAACCAGAAAACCTAGAAGAAATGGATAAATTATTGGACATATACACCCTCCTAAGACTGAATCAGGAAGAAATTAATTCCCTGAACAGACCAATACTGAGCACCAAAATTGAATCAGTACTAAATTGCCTACCAACCAAAAAAGCTCAGGACCAGACAGATTCACAGCCAAATTCTACCAGAGGCATAAAGAAGAGCTGGTATCATTCCTACTGAAATTATTCAAAAAAGTTGATGTGGAGGAACCCCTCTCCAACTCATTCTGTGAGGCCGGCATCATCCTGATACCAAAATCTGGTGGAGAC
Source organism: Rhinopithecus bieti (assembly GCF_001698545.2). NCBI lineage: Eukaryota > Metazoa > Chordata > Mammalia > Primates > Cercopithecidae > Rhinopithecus > Rhinopithecus bieti. The sequence goes on from NW_016805647.1 coordinate 1,086,187, forward strand.
ACAACGAAAAAAAGAAAACTTCAGGCTAATATCCTTGATGAACATTGATGCAAAAATACTCAAAAAAAAAAAGAACAAAAAAACTTGCAAATAGAATCCAGCAGCACATCAAAAAGCTAATTCACCATGTTCAAGTAGGCTTTATCCCTGGGATGCAAGGTTGGTTCAACACATGCAAATCAATAAATGTGATTCATCACATAAACAGAACCAAAGACAAAAATCACATGATTAGGCCAGATGTGGTGGCTCACACCTGTAATCCCAGCACTTTGGGAGGCTGAGATGGGTGGATCACCTGAGGTCAGGAGTTCGAGACCAGCCTGGTCAACATGGTGCAACCCTGTCTCTACTAAAAACAAAAACTCGCTGAGTTTTGTGGCAGGCACCTGTAATTGCAGCTACTCGGGAGGCTGAGGCAGGAGAGTCACTTGAACCCTGGAAGCAGAGGTTGCAGTGAGCCAAGATTGCGCCACTGCACTCCAGTCTGCGTGACAAGAGTGAAACTCTGTCTCAAAAAAAAAAATCACATTATTATATTAATCGACATAGAAAAGGCTTTTGACAAAATTCAACATTTCTTCATGTTAAAAACTCCCAATAGGCCGGGCGCGGTGGCTCAAGCCTGTAATCCCAGCACTTTGGGAGGGCTGAGACGGGCGGATCACGAGGTAGGAGGATAGAGACCATCCTGGCTAAACATGGTGAAACCCCGTCTCTACTAAACATACAAAAAACTAGCAGGCGAGATGGCGGGCGCCTGTAGTCCCCAGCTGCTCGCGGAGGTTGAGGCGGAGCTTGCAGTGAGCTGAGATCTGGCCACTGCACTCCAGCCCCGTTCTCAAAAAAAAAAAAAAAAAAAAAAAACTCCCAATAAACTAGGTTTTGAAGGGACATACCTCAAAATAACCAGAGCCATCTATAACAAGCCTACAGCCAGTATCATACTGCATGGTCAAAAGCTGGAAGCATTCCTTTTGAAAACCAGCACAAGAAAAGGATGCTCCCTCTCACTACTCCTGTTCAACATAGTACTGGAAGTTCTGGCCAGAGCAATCAAGCAAGAGAAAAAAATAAAGGGCATCCAAAAAGGAAGAGAGGAAGTCAAACTATCCCTGTTTGCAGATGACATGATTCCATATCTAGAAAACCACACAGTCTCAGCCCAAAAGCTTCTTCAGCTGATAAACAACTCTAACAAAGTTTCAGGATACAAAGTCAATGTACAAAAATCGCTAGTATTCCTATACACCAGCAACAACCAAGCCAAAAGCCAAATCAAGAATGCAATACCATTCACAATTGCCCCAAAAAGACTAAAATACCTAGGAATACAGCTAACCAAGGAAGTGAAAGATCTCTACAATCAGAATTACAAAACATTGCTCAAAGAAATCAGAGATGACACAAGCAAATGGAAAAAGGTTTCATGCTTATGTATTGGAAGAATCAATATCATTAAAATGGTCATACTGCCCAAAGCAATTTACAGATTCAATGTTATTCCTATAAAACTACCAATGACCTTCTTCACAGAACTAGAAGAAAACTTTTTAAAAAATTCATACCAAACCAAAAAAGGTCAGGTTTTGCTCTGTCACCCAGGCTGGAGTGCAATGGCATGATTATTTCTCACTGCAGCCCCGATCTCCTGTGTACAAGCAATCCTCCCACCTCAGCCTCCCAAGTAGCTGGGGCTACAGGTGTGAGCCACCATGCCTGGCTAATTTTTAAAATTTTCTATAAAGATGGGGTCCCTCTTTGTTGCCCAGGTTGGTCTTGAACTCCTGGGTTCAAGCAGTCCTCCCACCTCAGCCTCCCAAAATGCTGGGATTACAGGTGAGAGCCACTGCATCTGGCCCAATATAAAGAAATACTAACTGGAGATTGGAATAACGGAATTTTAGAGTAAGAGTTAAAGAGGGCCCTAAAGAAGATAGGGGTAGCAAATATAAGTAGCAACCACTATCCCTAGGGCTGAGCTAAGAGTAACCAAAAAAGATTCCTCCTTCCTGGACTGAGATTCAGAACTCATTAAAGAGGGCATGGTATGGCTCACTGGATGATGGAGGAGTCACTGGGATGCCTGAGATGCCATGCTGGTGTGACTTAATGGAAAAATGCCCTTTAGGATGCTAAGTCCACAGTGAGGTGCTGTGCCTCAGATCTTGCTGCAGAGTTGCTAAATGGGTTGATGGGGTGGCCATTCATGGGAGGTGCCTCATCTGCAGCATTTTACTGTGAAGCCACCTGAGAAGGTACCCAGTCTGCTATACCCAGCTGGCTGTCACATACTGTAGGACTACAGAGCTGGAGAAGCCACTGCTGTTGTTTGAATGCTTTTGTCCCTTCCAAATGTCATGTTGAAACTTAATCTCCAAAGCAATGGTATTGGGAGGTATGGCCTTTGGGAAGTGTTTAGGTCATGAGGGCTCTACCCTCAGGAATGGATTAATGCTGCTATAAAAAGAGCTTGTGAGAGTGGGTTCTCTCTTCTGCTCTTCTGCCATGTGAGGGAATGCCATTCTTCTCCTCTGGAGGAAACAGCACTCAAGGTGCCATCTTAGAAGCATAGAGACTGGGCCCTAAACTGCTGGTGCCTTGATCTTAGGCTTCTCAGCCTTCAGAACTGTGAAAGAATAAATTTCTGTTTTTTACAAATTATCCATCTCAGGTACTCTGTTATAGAAGCACAAAACAGGGTAAGACAGGCACCATGCTAAACTAGCCAAGCACTGAAGAATATTCACACTACAGGAAGAGGAGATCCTTTACTCCTCCAGTGTCCCTTAACACCCTTTACTAATAAGACTTCATATGGTGCCAGTTGACAAAGGAGAAATAGTCACATGGCCCGTCTTCCTTCCCACAGACCAGGTAAAGAAGGGTGGAGTTGGAGCTGAGAGGCAATAACTTCATTTGTACATGGCCAGAAAAATTCTAATAACAAAACCTGACAGACTACATGAGGAAAGAAAATTATAAACCCATATCTTTCCTGAAAATAAAAGCTCTTAACAAAATATTAGCAAATCAATTACAGCAATGTGTTAAAAGGGTAATACATCATGGCCAACTGGTATTTATCTCAGCAACTCAAGGTTAGTGTAACATTTAAAAACAATATATCAAATCCAGGCCTGGTGGCATATCCCTGTAGTCCCAGCTACACAGGGGGCCAAGGCAGGAGGATTGCTTAAGGCCAGGAGTTCAAGGTTACAGTGGACTATGATCATGCCTGTGATAGACACTGCACTCCAGCCTGGGAGGCATAGCAAGATTCCATCTTATTTAAAAAAAAAAAAAAATCAATACAATTGACCACGTTAAAGAATAAAGGAGGAAAAAATACACATTGCAACAGAAGCACTAAAAGCATTTGACAAAATTCAAAATCCATTCATGATTAAAACTCTAAGTGAACTATAAATTGAAGGGAACTTCCTCAATCTGATAAAGGAAATCAATGAAAAACTTACAGCTTACAATATATTTCATGGTGAAAGACTGGAGCCATGGAAGAGAAATAAAAATGTGATAGGTAAACTTGCTGCTAGAGATGTTGCCTTAGGCAGAGGGGAAAGAGAAAAAATATTCTGGTTTCTCTCTTCGTCCTACCTTTTCATCTCCACCAGTGTCTCCCTTTTGTTGATTCCAGCCAGAAACCAGTTCTCCTAAGTGCTTGGGAAACACGGACCATGGGGTTGGTTCCCTGCAACTCGGAGCAGAAGCAGGAAAAGGCAAAAAGGGGATCTGAGGAAAAACAGGGCCAGACTCTTCTAGAGACATCTGGGAAATCACTACATATTCTGGCAGAAGAGAAGAGGGCTTGGCTCTCTTCTTAACAATATGCCTATAATTAACCTTCTTCTACTCATTATCCCCACTCTCATCACCATAGCCTTCCTTACACTCATTGAATGAAAAATTTTAGGCTATATCCAACTATGCAAAGGACCTAACATTGTAGGTCCATATGGACTACATCAATCCTTTACAGATGCAATAAAATTTTATATTAAAGAACCTCTATGACCATTAGCATCCGGCATTCCTCTATACATTATTGCTCCAACCCTACCCCTATCTATCACACTCCTTATATGAATTCTTCTCCCCATACCGTACCCCTTACTTAATCTTAATATAGGTCTCTTATTCATACTAGCCACATCAAGCCTAGCTGTCTACTCTATCCTATGTTGGGATGGGCACCCAATTCAAAATATGCACTAATTGGTGCACAATGGGCAATAGGTCAAAAAAATTCATATGAAGTTACCCTAGCTATCATTCTCTTGTCAGCCCTCTTGATAAGTGGCGCATTTAATTTGCCTACACTCATCATAACACAAGAGTTATCTGACTACTCCTACCGCCATGACCTCTAGCCATAATATGGTTCATCGCCACACTAGCAGAAACTAACAGAGCCCCATTTGACTTAACAGAGGGGGAATCAGAGTTAGTTTTGGGTTTTAATATTGAATATGCTGCAGGTCTATTTGCCCTGTCCTTTATAGCAGAATATATAAATATCATTATAATAAATGCCCTAATCACTATTATTTCTCTAGGAGCACTATATGATATTTATAAACCAGAACACTACACCATAAATTTCATCACCAAAACCCTCTTTTTAACAACCTTCTTTTTATGAATTCAAGTATTGTACCCCTGATTCCGTTATGATCAGCTCATGCATCTTCTATGAAAAAACTTCTTACCACTCACACTAGCACTTTGCATATGACATATCTCTATGCCTATCCTCATATCTAGTATTCCACCTCAGACCTAAGAAATATGTCTGATAAAAGAGTTACATTGATAGAATAAATGATAGAGGTTTAAATCCTCTTATTTCTAGAATTATAGGAGTTGAACCTATCCCTGAGAATCCAAAATTCTCCATGCTACATAATACACCATATCCTGCAGTAAGGTCAGCTAAATAAGCTATGGGGTCCATACCCCAAAAATGTTGGTTTATACCCTTTCTGTACAAATTAATCCTCTAACCCAACTTATTATCTCTTTCACTATCTTTTTTTTTTCTTTTTGAGATGGAGTATCGCTCTGTCACCGAGGCTGGAGTGCAGTGACATGATCTCGGTTCACTGCAACCTCCGCCTCCTGGGCTCAAGTGTTTCTCCAACCTCAGCCTCCCGAGTACCTGGGAGTACAGGCCTATGCCACCATGCCCAGCTAGTTTTTGTATTTTTAGTGGAGACAGAGTTTTGTCATGTTGGCCAGGCCCAGGCTGATCTTGAACTCCTGACTTGAATCCACCGTCTTGGCCTCCCAAAGTGCTGGAATTACAGGCGTGGCCACTGCGTCTGGCCATCTTTCACTATCCTTATAGGGACTCTCATCACAGTAATAGGCTCACACTGACTTCTCATCTGAATGGGCCTAGAAGTAAATATACGAGCGGTTATCCCGATTTTAATTTAAAAAAGAAACCCCCATTCCACAGAAGCAGTTACCAAGTATTTCCTCACACAAGCACCTGCATCCGTAATCCTGATAGTAGGGGTCATTACCAATAGACTGTACTCCTGATAATGAACAACCATAAACTCAATCAATCATATCCTTAATAATAATGGCCTTAACAATAAAATTAGACATATCTCTTTTCCACTTTTGAGTCCCAGAAGTAACTAAAGGAATCTCATTGACATCTGAGACAAAATGTCACGTGACAAAAACTAACCCCTATTTCCATTATATTTCAAATTTTTTCCTCAATAAACCCAAACATTTTACTAGTGACCATAATGTTGTCTATTCTATCAGGTGGCTGAGGAGGGCTCAACTAAACACAACTGTGAAAAATCTTAGCCTATCAATTGCTCACATGGGCTGAATAATTGCAGTCTTAACGTGTAACCCAAACATTACTATCCTAAACCTAATTATGTATCTTATCCTGACAGTAGCTATATTTATAATACTTAGTTCAAGCATAAGCACTACAACTCTATCACTATCCCATGCCTGAAATAAGTTACCGTGACTAATATCCATAATCCTACTTATCCTTTATCCTCAGGAGGCTTACCGCCATTAACAGGGTTCCTATCCAAATGGGTTCCTACCCAAATGGGCTATTATTCAAGAATTTACAAAAAACAATAGCCTTATTATACCCACTACTATAGCCACCATAGCCTTATTCAATCTGAATATATATTGAATATATATATATTCAATATATACACACACACACACACACATATCTTGCCCCTACTCATTACCTCCTCTGCTCTCCTCCTACCCATCTTCCCACTATTTCTAGATATAACCTAGAAAATTAGGTTAAATTAAACCAAGAACCTTCAAAGCCCTTAATAAGTGGACTATACTTAATTTCTGTAAATAAACTTTAAGGACTGCAAGACTGTCCTACATTGATTGTATGCAAATAAATTGCTTTACTTAAGCTAAATTACCCTTACTAGGCTGGTGGGACCTAAACCCATGAAAATTTAGTTAACAGCTAATCAACTGGCTTCAATCTACTTCTCCTGCTGTTGAGGGGGGAAAAGGTGGGAGAAGCCCAGACAGGATTAAAGCTGTTCCTTTGAATTTGCAAGTCAACATGAAGTATCACCTCAGGGCTGCTAAAAAGATGGCTCAACATCTGTCTTTAGATTTACAGTCCAAGGTTTGCTCAGCCTTTTTACCCTTATACGTATGTTCATCTATCGTTGACTATTTTCAACCATAAAGACATCGGAACATAATATTGACTGTTTGGTGCCTGAGCTAGGATAGTAAGTACTGCCTTAAGTCTTCTAATCCAAGTAGACTGGGTCAACCAGGGACCCTAACAGGAGATGATCAGACTTATAATGTTACTGTCACTGCCCACACTTTTGTTACAACTTTCTTCATAGTTATGCCCATGATAATTGGGGGTTTCAGCAACTAACTAGTCCGCCTAATAATTGGTGTGCCAGACATGGCATTTCTCTGAATAAATAATATAAGCTTCTGACTTCTTCTTCCATGTTTTCTACTCCTACTTGCATCTTCAACAGTCAGGTGCCAAGACCGGTTGAACAGACTACCCTCCCTTAGCGAGGAAACTGGAACATGCAGGAGCCTCTGTTGACTTGACCATTTTTTCACTCCACTTAGCAGGTGTATCCTCTCTTCTAGGCACTATTAATTTCATTACCACAATTATTAACATAAAATCCCCAGCTATATCTCAATATCAAACACCCCTCTTCATTTGATCAATCCTTATCACAGCAGCCCTATTACTTTTATCTCTTCCAGTTCTAGCTGCTGGCATCACCATGCTATTACCTGACCACAACCTCCACTTTCTTTGACCCTGCTGGTGGAGGTGACACTCTCTTATATCAACACTTGTTCTGATTTTTTGGTCATCCAGAAGTCTATATCCTTATTCTACCAGGTTTTGGAATAATTTCCCATATTGTAACCTACTACTCTGAGAAAAAAGAACCGTTGGGTTATATGGGCATAGTGTGAGCCATAATGCCCATGGCATTCCTAGGGTTTATCGTCTGAGTCCATCACATATTTCCAGTGCACATAGATGTTGACACCCAAGCATACTTCACATCTGCCACCATAATTATTGCTATTCCCACTGGTGTCAAAGTCTTTAGCTCATTAGCCACACTGCATGGTGGTAACATCAAATGATCCCCTGCAATGCTCTGAGCACTAGGGTTCATTTTCGTTTTTACAGTAAGAGGGTTAACTGTTACTGTATTAGCCAACTCATCATTAGACATTGTTCTATATGATATGTTGTAGCACATTTCCACTACATTTCATCAATAGGAGCAGTATTCGCCATTACGGGAGACTTCGTCCATGGATTCCCTGTGTTTTCAGGTTATACACTTAACCAAACCTGAGCCAGAATTCACTTTACCATTATATTTGTAGGTGTAAACCTAACTTTCTTCCCACAACCTGTCCTCGGACTGTTGGGAATGTCTCAACAATAGGCTGATTACCCTGATGCATATACTGCATGAAATATTATCTCATCCNTAGGGTTCATTTTCGTTTTACAGTAAGAGGGTTAACTGTTACTGTATTAGCCAACTCATCATTAGACATTGTTCTATATGATATGTTGTAGCACATTTCCACTACATTTCATCAATAGGAGCAGTATTCGCCATTACGGGAGACTTCGTCCATGGATTCCCTGTGTTTTCAGGTTATACACTTAACCAAACCTGAGCCAGAATTCACTTTACCATTATATTTGTAGGTGTAAACCTAACTTTCTTCCCACAACCTGTCCTCGGACTGTTGGGAATGTCTCAACAATAGGCTGATTACCCTGATGCATATACTGCATGAAATATTATCTCATCCATAGGCTCGTTTATCTCACTAACAGCAGTAATACTAACAATCTTCATAATCTGAGAAGCTTTTGCTTCAAAACGAGAAGTACTAATAGTCAAAATCCCTACTACAAACTAAGAGTGACTTTATGACTGCCCACCACCCTATCATACATTCGAAGAGCCAGCCTACATAAAAGCCTAAGTGAGAAAGGAAGGAGTCAAACCCCCAAAACTGGTTTCAAGCCACCTTTATAACCTCTATGACTTTCTCCATGAATATTAGTAAAACAATTACACAACTTTGTCAAAGTTAATTTATAGGTTAGAATCCTATATATCTTCATGGCTCATCCATTTCAACTAGGTCTCCAAGATACTACATCTCCTGTTATAGAGGAACTACCCCATTTTCATGACCACACTCTCATAATCATTTTCCTCATCAGCTCCCTAGTTCTCTATATTATTTCTCTCTTATTAACAACAAAACTAACGCATACTAGCACCGTAGATGCCCAAGAAGTAGAAACTGTATGAGCTACCTTACCTGCTATTATCCTAATCTTAATTGCCCTCCCATCTCTATGCACCCTTTATCTGATGGATGAAATCAATAACCCCTCTCTCACTGTCAAAACCATAGGACATCAATGATACTGAAGTTAGGAGTACACAGATTACGAAGGCTTAAGCTTTGCTAACTATATGATCCCTACGACAGACCTAAAACCAGGGAACTACAGCTCCTTGAAGTTGATAATTGAGTAGTTCTCCCAGTAGAAATCCCCATTCGCATACTAATTTCATCAGAAGATGTTCTACACTTATGAGCTGTCCCATTATTGGGTCTCAAAACAGATGCAGTCCCTAGGCACTTAAATCAAGCAACCTTAACATCCACATGACTAGGCCTTTACTACGGCCAGTCCTCAGAAATCTGCACGTCCAAACACAGCTTCATATCCATTGTTCTCGAATTAGTGCCCCTAAAATATTTCAAAAGCTGATCAGCATCTATACTATAATATCACTGTAAAGCTAATTAGCATTAACCTTTTAAGTAGAAGACTGAGGATTTTAAATTCCCCTACAGTGAGATGCCCCGACTAGATATATCCACATGATTTATTACTATTTTATCCATGATCATAACCTAATTTATCTTATTTCAATTAAAAGTCTCAAAAATTTATTTATCCTATGAACCCTGCACTAAAACATTTGAAACACAAAACACAAAACCCCTTGGGAACTAAAATGAACAAAAATGTATTCACCTCTTTCGTTACCCCAACAATACTAGGCCTACCCATAGTGACCTTAATTATTTTATTCCCCATCCTCAACTGCTTGGTAAAAAATTGACGGACTTCCATTCAACAGTGACTGTTTCAACTTGTATTGAAACAAATAATAAGAATGCATAATATCAAGGGATGAACCTGATCCCTTATATTAATTTCCCTTATTCTTTTTATTGGCTCAACTAACCTTCTAGGTCTTCTACCCTACTCATTCACACCAACTACTCAACAGTCAATAAATTTAGGAATAGCTATCCTTCTGTGGGCAGGAGCAGTAATTACTGGCTTTTGCTTTAAAACTAATTTTTAGCCCACTTCCTACCACAAGGCACACCTATCCCACTTATCCCTATATTAGTAATCATTGAAACTATTAGCTTTTTTGTTCAACCAATAGCACTAACTGTACGGTTAACAGCCACTATTACAGCCGGCCACTTGCATTACAGCACACCCAGTACAGCTCATGAAAATCCCGCCATGTTTTCTTTCTACCCCAACTCTGGAGGGCCTTCTGCTCCTAGTCTGGCTCCTCTTCCTCTTCCTATAATCCCTCTTCAAATGGCCACCAGCTGAGTCACCAAGTGTACTCAAGTCTGACATCCGGGCTCCCAGGTCAGTTTCCCTTCCCCTTGTACCATGCTGGGGTTCACCTTTCCAAAGTTATCCTGAAGACTGGGATCCTGTCTTGCTCCTCCACCCCAGACTCCATTTCAGCTCTAGTCTCTGACACACACACACACACACACACACACACACAGACACACACGGCCACCTAGCTCTACCCTAACTCCTAAATCTTGCCTGACATCCGGATCACCCAATTAGCTGCTTTACCATTATGAGTCTGTCTGAACTTTGGGTCAGCCAGGCCCACCTGGACTTTCTGGCTGCATCCTATTATAACCTACATGCTACCAGCTGCCCAGCTGCCAGCAGAACTTGTGATTTGAGCTGTCTTCCCAGCCTGGTCCTCACTGGGTTCTCACCACATGATGTTCATACTGCATTAGGCCACAGACAGTCCCCTCCGGTAGAGAAATTTTGTGACTTGGTTTTAGGAGAACTCCTTCCCCATTATGAGTCCATGGAGTTCAGGTGAAATGAACCCCTCATTTTCCATCACCAACCCCAACCCCCATACAAAGTATTTCAGGGACAGAGCATCAGACCCAGGCTAGGCCTTCAAAGCATCTCATTCCTCTGCCCTAGAGATTGATTCAGAGATGGACACACAACCCCAGTCAGACAAATCAGAGCTAACGAGACTCGCTTATAAGACTAATCTGAGCTATAAAGAAAGCAGATGCATCTAGCAAGACTTCTCCTGGAGTGGAAGAGAATGTTTCTCTACTAGGACATAGACTTGTCCTAATAGGCCCAAAGCACTTCCTTAACTCAATTATGATCATTAGGCTCTTCTTCCTGGAACTCATCCACAAATAGGAGAGAACCTCCAGGGCCTGTGCAGAACAAATCTACAGGGCATAGGCTTATCTTTCTCGGAACTCTGCTCGTGCTTCTCCAATGCCAGTCCTGGGAAGAGCTTGAGACATCAACTAACTGATGGCTCTAATGTGAATTTTGCCCATGGGGCAGGTAATTGCACTTTTGTTCCTCAGCTCCTTCTATCCTCTGCTCTGCTGGGACCGTCCGTGCAAACTCCAGCCTTTCCTTTGCTAATTGCTTTGTCTGCTGACTTCCTGTAAAGTTTTGACCATATAGGGGACACTAGAGGGAGACTGGGAGTCAGGAAGAGGTGAGAAGGGACTTGCTTTTCTCTGTTTGCAGGTATTTCATGTCAGCATTTGTCAGCATGGCCAGAAATGGATTCTGGATAAGAAGTTTCCCACTTCCTTTGGCAATCTTAGCACCAGCCTCATTGAACCCCCTAATTGGCATCAGCATGAGCTGACGATGACCTCATCAGGGGTCTGAGCTCTGGCTTCACAGAAGCCCTGCTCCAAGCTTCTAGGTTCTAATAGTCCAACCCTTCTCTTTGTTCCCCCAGCTTAGAGGTCACAACTGCTTTCTGTAGTTATTACTCTGTGTCTCCTTGGTGTAATCTTTTTGCTTTTTCTGACTTCCAACACCTGCTTAACTAATTCCCCATGTTAAATTCTTTCAGCTGAAATACTAGAGTACTTTCTGTTTTCTTTATTGGACCTTGACCAATTCATCTGTTAGAACAGTGGTCAGGAAACTTTTTTTTATAAAGTGTGAATTGGTAAATATGTCAGGTACTGGAGGCCATACAGTCTCTCTGGTGTGACTGCTGAACTCTTTTATCATAGATTCTAAATGAATGAGCATAGTTGTATTTCAATAAAACTTTCTATAGGAAAACAGATGCTAGGCCATGGTTTGCTGGCTCATGTATTAAACCAAGATTTCAAAGGTGTCATAGTAGGTTAAAGCAGTAAACCAACCCACTTACAACCTAAGCCTAGTGATTAGTAGGGAACGATTAGACCTATCCTCTAACTTTGGGAAAGTTGCAGTCCTGTCTTGAACTTTGGGGTCTTCCTTTATAAGATGGATGGTTGAACCATTACTAGATAATTCTTATGATTTCTTCTAGCTCTATGAGCTCTGTGATTCTGTTATTATCTCCAAAACACTAAATCTGTAAAGCAATATCTCAGGTCAATTTCCCCAGCAAGCAAACTGAGGTAGAGATTACTGTGCAGGAAGTTTAGGAGAGAGTTCTCTTAGGATCAACACCTACAAGTGGTAAAGGAAAGAAAGAAAGCAGGATTGGGAAGAGGGAGAAGTTGGGCTGAGACATTGTCCCAACAGAGGACTCAGTTTACTGGAGGGGAGCTCTGAAGCTAGGATGGCCCTTGATGTTGTTCCAAGTTGGAGTGACAGGGATGAACTTGCACACCCTATGTTGACTAGTCATCATAGGCAGGTTGCCCCAAGAAAGGAGCATGACCTTGAGTCAGGCAACTACATTAGGGTGAGGCCACTTCTGAAGAAGACTGAGAGCTGAAGGCACTCCTAGCATTTGAGGGAATATATTAGTCTGTTCTCACACTGCTGTAAAGAACTACCTGAGACAAGGTAATTTAGAAAGGGAAAAGGTTTAATTGACCCACTGTTCCACATGGCTGGGGAGGCCTCAGGAAACTTATAATCGTGGCAGAAGGTGAAGGGGAAGCAAGGCACCTTCTTCACAAGGCGGCAGGAGGGAGAATGAATGCAAGATGAACTACCAAACACTTATAAAACCATCAGATCTCATGAGAACTCACTCCCTATCATGAGAACAGCATGGGGGAAACCACCCCCCGATTCAATTACCTCTACATGTTCTCTCCTTTCATATGTGGGGTTATGGAGATTTGGGGATTAGAATTCAAGATGAGATTTTGAGTGGGGACACAGTCAAACCATATCAGGAAGTAAGTCCTTCATTACCAAATGAAGGGTGGAGCATCACAGCATCCACTACAGTCCTCCCCCTTGTGCGCTCAAATCTTGGATTCACGTCTTTGTGTAAGTTCAGAGTGCAACTTCTCTAGAATTCTGGATGGCTTTCTTTCCTGGGGGAAAACTTGGAAAATGAAGGCACCACCTAGAAGAAAACAATAACCCCTGCTGTATTTGGTCTTGGACCCCAACCAACACACATAATCTCTCTCTCTTTTTCTATCCATTCTAGATTTCCTTCACCTATGGTTAGCATCTCTGCTGGTCATAGTGGCTTAGCTGATGGCATGACCCAAATCCTCATCCCTGGGAAGTCTGAGCTGTCATCACTATGCTATACTCACCTGCAGCCATTGCACTAGTTCATTTACCACCAAAATTGGGCAAGGGGGTTCTATGATGCTCCCAGTGGATCATCTGGGTAGCAAACCTAGTACTACTCCCTGCCTACACTGTGTGGCAGCAGTCCTACACCATTCTGGGGATCAAGATCAATTACTCATGCCAAGATGGTGACTCAACTTCTTGCTTCAGAGAGTTTGACCTACTAATATTACAGCCTTAACTTGTAGTTCGGTGGACACCTGCCTCTGGCTTTATCTTTTGGTAGAGCATTGCCCCTTTGGAATCATAGAGTCTCCATGCCCAAAGTGGTGGGGACAGGCAGCCAAATTCCCCAAGAGGGTCATTAAGACTCAGTAATGGAAAGTGGAGCTACTCCGACTTCCAAACTTTTGATTGCTGGACATAGGTGTTCTGTACTGAGTACACAATGCCATATAAAGTGTGTTGATTTAGAGCCCATGAAGTGTCCTGGAAGATCCTTTCTGACTCACTGGTACCTTCAATCATTCCAAGGCTCCGTCAGACCAGCAATTTCTTAACAGCGCCATATGTGAAATGACCAGTAGATTCCATGATCATGTGTCTACTTCCTTACCTCCTTTACTATGAAATGAGCCATTTGATCCCACACAATGCGCTGTGAGCATTTTAAGACAGAAGATTCATGTTGGAGCCGGAATGCCTAGGACAGCCTCTGCAAAAGTGGAGACAGCTTTTTCCCTAAGACGCAGCATTGAAGCAAACTTCTTATTTTAACATTTCAGGACCATTGCCTCCTGTCTTCATTTTTTTAATCTTATCTGCTCTTTCCATACTTTAATACTCTGTGATATCCCCTAGGGCATAAAGAATGGACCATTAAGGACTGACTAAAAAACAAATTCAAGGAGGAATTTGATATAGTCTCCCTGCCTTTCACTTTAGGTTCTCACCCCCAACCCCAGGTATGTAGTGGTCTACATCTCATATATTTGCAGAACCCTCTACTGCTTTTAGAACACGTATTCAGCAACACATTTGTAATGCCAAGGCTTTCTTACACCTATATGAAACATTCAACTCTCCCCCAAGCTCATTTGTACATAATAACTTGCTCCAGGTAGAATTAAGGGATCCTTCCCTTGGCCTTCGGGACAGCATAGGCCCCTGGTCTCCCTCTTAGTCTCCTTACCCAGCTCTTACTCTTCTCTTCTGCCTTTAGAGGGTGGAGTACCTGAGACTCATTCCTAGGCCTTTCTTGTTTCACTCCATGCTCTTTCCATAAGCCATCTCATCTACACCCAAACACTGACTATACCCAAATGGCTCACAGATGTATGTCTTCAGCCCAGACCTACACCAAGAGCTGTGTAGCCAAGAGTCCGCTCAAAATCTCCACTTGAATGTCTCAAAGGTGCCAAACATGTGTCTTCCAGAGACCTCCATCTCATTGAAAGGCACTGATCTGCAGTGAACAGGGCCATGGAAATCTACCCCCAAAGGATGAGGAAGCTGAGGGACCAAAGAAAGAAGCTGACAGATCCAGTTTCTCAGAAACATTTAATGGGTACTTATGAACAGAAGCCCATCTTGGCCAGCCATGAGATGAGATGGTAGATCCCTGCACTGTTATCCCAGACCAGAGTTTATATATCATAGGGAATTTGCCTAAGGGCAGAATTTATGGTGAGTATCTGTTTATCATAACATCAAGGTTGTTTTGACCTAAGGGCAGGATTTACAGTAAGTATGTGAAAGTAGAAATCTTAGAGGCATTCCCAGAACTGGGATTATATCAGAAATCAGCATGGTGGATTAGCGTCCAAGATGAAGTTGCTTTAGCCTCCACAGGCACCATTTGTACTATCCCCTCTCTAACGCCTCATACGCTATCACCAGACCTGCCCACTCTCCCTCTTGCACATAAATCCACCCACTTATCTCCATTCCCATTGCCCTTACCCTGGTCAGGCCCCATCCTCTCTCACCTGGGTAGGCTTCTTGGCTCCCCCTCTGTTCATGCCAACCTGCTCTTCACATATACCCTGGTCTCTTCATAAATGTTCATTGTGAACATGTCATCCCTAGCTCAAAACCACATCATGTTCCTGTTGCTCTCAGAGTAAATACTCACAAAACTCTGCAGGACCCAGTGCTACCAGTGTATCCAGCTTCATCGTGAACCTCTCTCTCTTGTTCTCTGTGCTCCCTACACAAAGCCATTTTACTAAGACATTTTACTTTACCAAATGTGCCATGATCCGTCCTGCTTCAGGCCTTTATGTAGGTTAATCCCCTTTCTAGAGCACCTTTCCTGACCCCTGCATCCTCCTACTGTAAGTTCTCATTGCACCCTAAAGCTTTTCACTCATAGCTGTCATCAGAGTGTCATCATCTACATATATGATTGATTTGTTAATGTCTGACTCCACAAGCAGACTAACTGTTGCCCTGTAAGGGACTATGGATGCTTTACTCATCCCTATCACTGACCCAGTAGCCAGCACATAGTAACCCTCAATAAAGCATTGCCCTTACCATGAGCTAAGCATTCTAAGTATTATTCATGTATTAGCTCATATAATCCTAGAACAACCCTAGGAATTAGTACTATTATTTTCTCCATGTTATTGATAAAAGAAGTGAGGCCAGAGAAATTAAGTCATTTGTCCAACATCACAGGAGAATAAGATTCATATATAGCCTGGATTCAAACCCACCTGCCTGATTGGAGTTGGTGCTCTTGATCACTCCTTATGCTGCTCTTCACTTAACAGAGAAGCAGTCTCCAGTTCCATGGAACTGGAGTAACGATCAGGAGCCCCAATACTCCTCCTGCCAGCCTTGGTTCCTGCAGCTTTGCCTGTAGTAACTCTATCCAAAGTTTATAATCTACTCATCTATGGCCTGGCCTCAACCCTGCTGTCATATCAAAGTCATTGGGGGCATTTTTTAAATTATCAGACTTCTGGGTTACAAGAGGGCCTACTCTGGGCTAGCAGGCACACAAGGTTTCTATAATTCTTGGGGATGAAGTCATGGGGGAAGACAGGCCCTCCTGTGCAGGCTGTACAGCTGTTCCAGGCCAGAGAATAGGAGGTCCTTACAGAGAGGTTTCAATTTCATCTGAAGAGGACTCTCAGTGTTTATCTGCTAGGAAAGACATGGTCATAAATATCCCAAATCCCTGCTTTTCTAATTCAAACCACTTCCCCTGGGTCTAATCTCTAAGAGGAACAGCTGGCCACCACACTGTCATAATGATCCTTCATAAACATTTATGGGACAGAGGTAAGGTGTGCCTAATTGACGTGGGCCATCTTGGTGTCTGGGCAATTGTATTGACAGGAATTTGATTTGTAGTTTCCTGTGTAGACTTGAAGCTCTGCAAAAAAAAGTGCTGCCCTCTGCACTAGCATCTGCAAAGTGTACCCCACCTACCAAATAAGGTCACATGCCAGGGAGCCTCCAAGCCTGCTCTGGTTTCTGGTGGAAAAGAGTGACTGAGCCACGGGCACACACCACCAGCTGGCCTCATTCATAAGCCCCGCACCTCCTTCTTTAGTAGTTGTTCAGCAAGGAGCCTCAGTTGGGTTGGTTTTCCAACAAGCTCACAAGTGGGACCCGCAGTATAACACAGAGCCAGGGTGGACTTGAGGTCAGAAGATCTATTCTTATTCCCACTCCATGATATTATACAAACTGAGTGCCCCTGGGTGAGTCACATCATCCCTCTGAAGCCTCCGTTTCCTCATCTGCAAAATGGGAGGCTGATCTCTCATGATGCTACATCACTGATTTGATAAGACACAAAGGGTGAGAAAATGCCACCCAAATATAAACCGGCGTCATAACCATGGATGATACTGTCAGAGTGGTCGCTTAAGATTGCAGGCTTTGAAGTGGGCTGCATGAAAGTAGGCAGCACAGGAACAGCCACATATTAATACTTCTAGTTACACTTATTTTTATTTCCTAAGCACAAATTTCTTAGGGAGATATATATGTGTATGTATGTGTGTATATATATATACACACACATACACACACACACATACATATACATATATATATATGTGTGTGTGTGTGTGTGTGTGTGTGTGTGTTTTTGAGATGGAGTCTGGCTCTGTCACCCAGGCTGGAGTGCAATGGTGTGATCTTGGCTCACTGCAACCTCCACCTTCCAGGTCCAAACAATCCTCCTGCCCCAGCCTCCCAAGTAGCTGCCTCAGCCTCCTAAGTAGCTGGGATTACAAGCATGCACCACCATGCCCAGCCAATTTTTTTATTTTTAGAAGAGAGTAGGCTTCACCACGTTGGTCAGGCTGGTCTTGAATCCCTGACCTCAAGTAATCCTCCTGCCTCCCAAAGTGCTGGGATTATAGGCATGAGCCACTGTGCCTGGCCTCTTAGGGGTATATTTTATAACATGCATATCATATTTGTTCATACATGATTGAACACACTACCTGCTGTTGCTGATCACTTTACACAAATTAGGTCATTTAAGGCCTAGAGGTAGGGACCTATTAAATTGGCCCCTTTTATAGGTGAAAAAATGAAGGTGCCTCAGACAGCCTGAGCCAACAGACCAAGGTTATGCAGCTACTGGGTGGAGAAGTCTGAATTGGAACCCAGGCTGTCTGGGTCAAAACCCCATCCTCTTCTCCACTACTTTATATTTCCTGGCACAAAAGTACATCTGTAATTTATAAATATATCATACTTTGCATATGTTTTATATTGTACATTAAATATAGTAAGAATCATGAATAGCTAACACATTTTGAAGGGTGTGCCCAAAGTAGTTTTCTGATAGGGCTACATAATTTTTAAAAGTTGGGACCACCTGCTTTAAAGTCTAAAGAAGGAGAAACACGAGGCTTATCGTACCCACAGCAGGGCTGGGACTGGAGTGGAGCACATGGGGTGCCAGGGCACAAAATATAAGAATTTTCAATAAAATGTTTACCTCGCTCTCTGCGTCATGCGGGGGGCGGGGGGGGGGCCTGCCCCTTCAGCACTGGCAGAGAGTAAAGGGAGGTGAGGACGCCACAGGGAGAGGAAGGAAAAGTCTCTATTATTTATTACTTCCAAACCCTTCAATTCCTTGCCCCCAGCAAAGCCCCTACTGGGACTAGCCCACCTCTGAAGAGCTCCAAAGGGTGACAGAGGGTAAATCTGGAGTGTGGGCAGTGGGTAAGGGGGCAGCAGGATGACAAAAGGAAGATTCTCTGCCAGCTAGCTGGAGTGGACACAATGGAAGCTGAGTTTCAGTCGTGGCTTCGTGACCTTGAGCCTCAGTGTGCTCTGGTAGAAAATGGAAATTTAAAAATCCCTTTCTGGCCAGGCGCAGTGGCTCATGCCTGTAATCGCAGCACTTTGGGAGGCCAAGGTGGGTGGATCACTTGAGGTCAGGAGTTCAACCCCAGCCTGGCCAACATGGCAAAATCCCATCTCTACTGAAAGGAAACTTTAAAAAGTAGCCTGGTGTGATAGTGCATGCCTGTAATTCCAGCTACTCGGGAGGCTGAGGCACGAGAATCGCTTGAACCCAGGAGGCAGAGGCTGCAATGAGCCAAGATCGCACCACTGCACTCCAGCCTGGGTGATGAAGTGAAACTGTCTCAAAAATAAAAAATATCCTCTGGGTTGGAACCCGGGCGCTGCCAAGATGCCGGCTTACCACTCTTCTCTCATGGATCCTGACACCAAACTCATTGGAAACATGGCACTGTTACCTATCAGAAGTCAATTCAAAGGACCTGCACCCAGAGAGACAAAAGATACAGATATTGTGGATGAAGCCATCTATTACTTCAAGGCCAATGTCTTCTTCAAAAACTATGAAATTAAGAATGAAGCTGATAGGACCTTAATATATATTACTCTCTACATTTCTGAATGTCTGAAGAAACTCCAAAAGTGCAATTCCAAAAGCCAAGGTGAGAAAGAAATGTATACATTGGGAATCACTAATTTTCCCATTCCTGGAGAGCCTGGTTTTCCACTTAATGCAATTTATGCCAAACCTACGAACAAACAGGAAGATGAAGTGATGAGAGCCTATTTACAACAGCTAAGGCAAGAGACTGGACTGAGACTTTGTGAGAAAGTTTTCGACCCTCAGAATGATAAACCTAGCAAGTGGTGGACTTGCTTTGTGAAGAGACAGTTCATGAACAAGAGTCTTTCAGGACCTGGACAGTGAAGGGAACCCGGGCAGCCACCGTCTCCAGAGCCCTGGGCAGCATTTTCCAGCGAGATGTACACAATCTTTTGCCTTTACTTCGTAAAGTTTTATACAGAAGAGAGAAGAGCATGTCTTTACTTGAAAAACTCTTGATCAGTAATTTGGGTGGGATACAAGAAAGTGGGTTATCAAGGGTGATTTGAAGTTTTCTGCAGCATTAAGCTGGCGCTTAATAAGTCATAATAAATAAATTTCTAACATTCCATGTAAAAAAATAAAAAATAAAAAATAAAAATCCCTTTCTGAGTAAAAAAAAAATAACAGATACTAGCAAGATCACAGAGAAAAGAGAACGCTCACACACTGCTGGTAGCAATGTAAACTAGTTCCACTGCTGTGGAAAGCAGTCTGGAGAGTTCTCAAAGAACTTAAAACAGAACTACCATTTGACCCAGCAGTCCCACTACTGGGTATGTACCCAAAGGAATGGAAGTCGTTCTACCATAAAGGCACATGCGTATGTTCATCGCAGCACTGTTCACAATAACGAATACATGGAATCAACCTAAGTACCCCTCAATGGTGGATTAGATAAAGAAAATGTGGTACATATACACCATGGAATACTACACAGCTATAAAAAATGACATCATGCCTTTTGCAGGAACATGGATGGAGCTGGAGGCCATTGTCCTAAGCAAATTAATGTAGGTACAGAAAACCAAATACTGCATGTCCTTACTTTTAAGTGGGAGCTAAACATTGAGTACACATGGACACGAGGAAGGGAACAATATGCACTGGAGCTTATTTGAGGGTGGAGGGCGGGGAGAGGATGAAGACTGAAAAACTACCTCTTAGGCATTATGCTGATTATCTGGGTGACAAAGTTATCTGTACACCAAGCCCCTGAGACACACAATTTACTCATGTAACAAACCTGCACATGTACCCCTTGAACCTATAATAAAAGTCTGAAAGAAAAACTAAATACACAAAATAAACAATAAAAATCTTTTTCTGGCTCCCTTGCAGATTATGTGAGTGTGTGAGCGGGTGATGTACCACCCTCAAAATTCTACATGAACATGAGTGTAACTAAGTACTGCGTGGAAAACGGCACTGCCTCGTATTCTATTGCCTTTCCACTGGGTTAATCTAGAATTAATTCTGGACTCTCCTCACCTACCATCCCGTCCCCTTCCTGCCTTCCCAACCTGATAACTGGAACTGGAGGTGTGGGTGAGTTATCTCATCCATGGTGACCTAAAGAACTGAGGTGGGTAGATTCTTTCCACTCTTACCCCAAACTAGCAATTCAGAAACCCTTTGGTTCTCACTGGTGCTGCCTAAACAGAATCACCATGGGCATCAGCGGAGGCACCAGGGTTGGGGAAAAGAGGACCGGCCAGGCAGAGAGCTCATCTGCCATCTCAAGCCTGACTTCTACAGAGGAATTCCCAAAGGAGACTGTCCCCTGCCCTAGGCTGGTGGATATGGGAAAGTACCACATTCAGTGAAATCAATTCACACACAGAAAGTAAAGACAATGTGTGTATGGCTGAGGGAGACTGCCCCTATTTAGGGAATGAGAAGAGCATCGGAGCTCACACAAATGGTGGGTGGGGCACATTTTCATTTTTCCAGAGACTGGCTTGGAGGAGAAAGAAGCTCAGTAGCCATACACCCACAAACCAGCTCCCCAGCTCCATCCCAGCACCTGAAGATAGGAAGGTCTGAAAGCCTGCCGTCAGCAAGCATGCCTGACCTGTTGCTGAGTGTCATAGTGGCCCAAGAGTTGCTTGTGCCCCAAGAGTTAAAAGATGGAGGCGGCAGAGGATGGCTTTCTAAACCCCCAGTGCCAAACCTACCTTTCTCCACTACCATCATTGCCCCTAGCCCTTCAATTGCTGGTGAAAGGCTAATTGGCCAGAAACTCAGACCCAGGGAAATTGTGTGTGTGTGTGTGTGTGTGTGTGTGTGTGTGTCTGTGTATGTGTTATTTGGGGAAGGGGAGTGGCACTCTCTCTGGGTTTCCGCCATTCACAGCAGAAGGCCCACTGATGTCCAAAATTTCCAAATTTTGCAAAGTTGAAGAGGAATTTACCAAGCATTTCCCTCACAGATCTCTCCTTTTAACAGAGGATAAACAGGCCCAGAGGAAAGATATGCTTGCAGTGGCACAGGAGCAGCCGCAGAGCCAGGCCGCCTTCCCCACCCCGCCCCCAATCCTCACGCGCATCTACTGCTCTTCCCATCAAGTTTTGCCACCGAGGCTCGCATCTGGAAACTTTCATGCAACCTGCTAAGAAGACAAGCAGGCCAGAGAAGCTGCCAAGCGGACTCCTGCCGGTCTACCCGCCCACCCCTAGTGCGCCTCAGGTGGACGACAACTCCTGGGAATCCCGGGAGGACGGGAGAGTCTTCACCACCGGACTGTTCAGGAGCCCAGAGGTCAGGCGATGCCCAGCGGGCACCCCCAGACTTTCCAACCCTCTCCACTCCGTCCAGGGGCCCCTGTCCCAGCTTCCTTTTGGCCGCGCTCTTCCTCCGCAGCCCTGCGCTCTCGTGGCTGCCAGCACTGTGCAGCGGCGCACCGAGCCAAAGGGCAAGAGCTCCAAACTGGAGCCGCCTGGAGGTGGCCTCCCCTCCCCCGCAGGGTTCCGTTGTTTATTTCTTCCTGGGGAGGGAAAATCACACAGCCTGTTCCTTTCCCCTGCCGTGATGGGCGCAGAGCCGGACATATGGGCATCTCGCGCTCCGCATCTGTGTCATCAGTCGCGTTTTCTGTGGATGCCTGCGTGTGTGTACGTGTGTGTGTGTGTGTGTTTGGGGCCAGGCGCTGGGAACAAATGTGCATTTGTTAAATTTGACAATAAAGTCCTACAGCGAGGCTGCCAAGATTGGGGCAGTGGGTGGGGGTGGAAGACGCCGGGGGGGTGGGGAGTGGAGGAGAGCTAAACTCTCAAAAGGCGAGGCCAAAGCGCCTGGCCCAGGTATTATGTTGGGAGAAGGTGAGGAGAGCAGCTGCTCCTTCTCGCGGGCTGTGTATGGGAGCGAGGGTGCATGTGTCCCTGTGAAGAGTACACACCGATCTGCTCAACATATGTCGCCACAAATCACAGTATCTCTCCCTCCTCCCACCCCCCGCTCCCTGCGCGGCTCCTGACCAAGCGCAGAGCAGAGAGGGGCGCTGAGAAGGGGCGCCGCTTCAACAGGTGTCTTGGTGCGCAATGCACCTTTTCACGCATTGACGATCTCAGCCGCCGGCGGGGATAATGTGGACACTTTGTTTCCAGGCGCCGCGCGCGAGCTGCGTACGCCTAGGGGAGGCGGCCCTGAGCAGGGAGGGGGATCTGGAAATAAAGACCTTGGGCTCTCCTGAGTGCCCAGGCCCTCTCTTCCCTTTGTTCGAAGACTCCCTGGGCCAGAGCTCCCTCGTGCGCCCTGGGGGGCGGCATATGGCGCCCTGTCACCTACCCAAGGAAAAGAACCGGCCACCCTTTCAAGAGCGCACGAGGTCCCTGGGCCTGGGGAGGGGGAGTCTCTGAGGGAACGGCTTCTCTCCGAAAGTGGGTGAGGAGCCCGCCTTATCTCTCCCCACCCTGCCTCCACCATGCCCTCAGCTGGCGCAGCAGCCGTTGGGTGGGGAGCTGCGCGCTGAGCAGCACCAGACTGCGGAAGCGCTCCAGCTCCTGGCAGATGAAATATGGGTCTGGTGAGCCCCTGGAGACCATATGCTTTCAATAAAAGAAGACAAATAGGACCGAGATAGGCCTTGCAGCCAACCTGTTATAAATGAGTGGCAATTGGGCCAATGTACACGGGGGCAGGGCCCCCGGGGGGAGGCCTGCTCGGTGCCAAATCCATGTGTCAGCTTCTGGGACAGGTGTGCCCAGGGGCCAGGGGCCAGGTCTCCCCCCTCCGGGTTTATCACGGCAAAGGTAATATTGTGCTAACTATGAGTAAACAGTCATTGTGAAAATGAGGGAGAGTTTATCAGAGGCGAACTAGTTGGGGGGTGGCTTAACAATAAAGTTGTTCGCCTTAGGAGCAGGTGACGGCTGGCTGCACGGGCTCCCGCGGTAGATGTTTTCCAAAGCACTCCACTTTACACTCTCTTGTAATTATTTATTAAACGAAATCTATTTATTATTATTTTAGCAAACACTGGAGACAGGTGGGGCTTTCTTTTCGTCGTCTCCTTTTGTTTGAAGGGCTGTTTGAAGTGGCCAGTCTCGGCCCGGGCAGCTCGCTCGCCAGATTTTTGTCTTCCCCTCTTTCACTGCTGAGCTGAAGGCAAGAGAAAGAATCCCCCTCCTCTGGCAAGTCATTAGCTATTCAGCTTCCCATGGCCCCCCTCCCTCCCTGCACAACTCTCAAAGAGCCCCCAGGCAATGCTAAAACTACCCCCGCCGACAAGAAGGCAAGAAGGCTGGCCGCTGCCTTCCTTCTTTTCCAATGTGCCCGCTGTCTCCAGGCGTCTGGCTACCGCCTCTCTCCGGGACCCCCTCAGCCTCCAGGCAAACTTAGATCTCAGGGGGTGTAGGGGTGCAGGAGTCCTGGAGGTCTTAGGGGCGGTGGATGACCAGGAGCTGCAGGAACAGACTCTGCTCTCTGAGAGAAGAGCCATTTCACAAACATTGCCGGTGCGCACGGAGTCATTACAGCCTGCGCCTCAGCAGCCAAAGGCACGGGAATTAACTTTGGAGAGGGGTCTATGCCTCCCCTGCAGCTGAGACAGAGGGCATGGATCCTCAATCTCTAATCCTCTAAGACTCTTTGACCTCCGGCTCTGGCCTCCTGGCTGGAAGAAGGCTGCGGGAAGTCCTTGCATCCCTCAAGAAGGCGGTTGCCCCCAGCCACCGCGCGCTCCTGGCCTTGGCTGCTTTTTGCGCAAAGCAGGAGTGATGGAAACCTGCAAGCCCTGGAGGGCCCTGAGCCCGAGGGGTTTGGGGGAGGCTGGATAAGAATTCCAAGCAGGTCCCAGAATTCTCTACCTATCAAGAAAGCTTGAAAGAATCCCCAGAGTCTTTCCTGGCATGGGAAGCTCACCCTGCCAACCTCCTCAGTATCCATTAGCCACTCCAGGCAGGCCCTGGCCAGAGTGAAACCCACCTCTATCTGAGGTCCACCCACCCCCATCTGAGGTCCACCGCCAGATGAGAGTCATCTACAAGCCTCTGGGAAACCAGAGCGGTGCTTGGATCGCTCATGGCCAGGGTTCCCTCCATGGAGCTTAGCCAGGTCAGGAGACCCTAGAGAAGCATGGTTTGGATTTTCTCTCCCAGACCAAAAAGCTCCAAGTTGGTTCTCTCCCAGTTTCTGATTTGCAGGTAAATAAATCAAGCAAGGCTGGGGTATGAGGCAGACAAATTTGGAGGAGGAGGAGGAGGAGGAAGAGGAAGAGGAGGAGGAGGAGGAGGAGAAGGAGAAGGAGAAGAAGAAGAAGAAGAAGAAGAAGAAGAAGAAGAAGAAGAAGAAGAAGAAGAAGAAGAAGAAGCAGCAGCTTGAATGGATGCTGGCTCCCCTTGCCTGGAAAATGGGACCATTACTTCTTTTCTAATCTGACCCCCAGACTCAGGACTTCCTCTATTTTCTGCATTTTGGGGTCTGTTGTTTTGTCTTGAAAAAAAAATGTATTCCCCCAAATCAAGGAGCGGTTGCTGGTTCAAGGGAAAATCTGGGACTAGGAGTCTTAAGATACGACTTCTGTGTGGTTCTGATAGAACTTGCTGTGTGACCTTGAGAGAGTCACTCCCCCTCTCTGGGCCTTGACTTTTTCATCTTTAAAGAAGGCCTGGAATTCCCATTCTTTTGAGAAGACAAGTTCCTAGCCAGTGGTGACCCGAGGGAGGAGCTGCAGCAAAATGCTACCCCGACAGTCCCAGATGGTCTCTTTGTTGATTCTGACCGTGGTCTCAGGCTTCATTTCCCCACAGCAAGGGAAGGAGTCTCTGCTTACAGAGCACCAGCTAGGATCGGCAGGACCGCGCCACACCCCCGCCCAGTCCTAGAGCACCCCTCTGGCTGGTTCCTGAGCACATCGCCCGGTTCCTTGGAGGAAAATTTGCCCCCAAGCAGCCTGGGCGGTAAGAGGCTATCACTAGGGCAGACTCACAGACCTACCTCGTCCCCTCACCCCACCCTACAGTCTCAAAGTCGAGTCCTGTCCCCTCCTGCAGTTTCCGGGAGACTCAGGATATCTGGATCCGCTAGAAAGTGAAGCCTTCCTCGCCTAAGGAGACTTAAACCCGGATACTTAACCCCCCCGGCCTCGGCTTCTTCCTCCAGGCACGATCGGGTCAAGAGAGAGAAGCGGAAGCTGCAACCCCTCACCCTGAGTGACCGGAAGCAGAAGACCACGGGATGTCCCAGGCGGGAACAAGAGGAGGGGCTGGGGAAGAAAAAAGGGATGATGAGTTCAGACTCCCTTTGGAAAGGTTTCCAGAGAGCGCTACCAGGGGCAGCGCTGGTAGCTGCCCGAGGTACCCGAGGAGCGCTTGGGGAGTCCCTGCCTTGTGCTCACTGTGCGATGCCCGAGTGATGCTGAGGCAGGGGGCTGGAGCAGGTGACTGCTGGCAGCTTCTGTCTGTCTGTGATTGGACCGAAGGACTAAGGGGAGAAAAAGTTTATCTGCTTCTCCCAGTGCCTGCACACCGTGGTGGTTCAAAAGACACAAGGGGGAGGGGCGCCGCAGCTCTGCTTCCCAGTGCTTTGGGAGACTGAAGTGAAAGGAATGCTTGAGCCCAGGAGTTCGAGACCATCCTGGGCAACAAAACAAGACCCCCTCTCCCGCGCCCGCCGCCATACAAAATAAATTAGCCGGGCACAGTGGCGCACGCCTGTAGTCTCAGCTACTCAGAAGGCTGAAGTGGGAGGATAGCTTGAGCCTAGGAGATCAAGGCTGCAGTGAGCCGTGATTGCACCACTGCAGTCCAGCCTGGGCGAAAGAAGGAGACCCTGGTATTTTTTGTTTGTTTGGTTTTTGGTTTTTTTGTCTGTTTGTTTAAAAAAAAAAAAAAGACGCAAGAGCTCACTGTGAACTCCTGGTTCTTTCCTCCCCTCCTCACACTTCCCAGAACTCTTCCTGTCACGGTTCCTAGACAGAATACTGGGATACTATCTACAAGCTGTAGTAGGCTTGTAGTAATGGAATGTCCCCTTGAGGGGTCCCCCCACAGCCACCCGCTGCCTCTGGAGTGGGATCTATGGGGGTGGGGTTCTAAGCGCCTCTGGGGAGTATGAGGTAGCATCTCAGGGTGTGGCAGAGGCTCGGACACCCTCAATAGAAGGTCTGTGAATGGAAGGGACATAGGCAGGAGCTCTCTCAGTGATGGCCTTTGTCTTCCAGGATGAAGAGAGGCAGTGAAACACCAGGAGAGCAGGGCCTACTTTAGAATTCCTGGACCCTTCTCCAGGCTGCTAGTCAGAACAACGAGCTCCTGGTTGTCTCTGCCACTATCTTGCTATGCGATTTCGGACAAGCCATCTCCCTCACTAAGCCTAAATTTCCCCATGTGTAACGTGTGGGCATTGTACCCTAGAGGCATCATAGTCCCCTCCAGGACAGATGCTAAGTAAAGATAGGCTAGGAGCAAAGCGGTCTGGGGTGGCCTGACGAGAGCCACACGAGGCTCTTCTCACTGGGAGAGGCTCTTTGAGGAACCGAGAGTTGCTGGGACCCAGCCCGCGGCGAGAGAGCAAACAGAGCGGCGCTCCCCTCCCCCGACCCCGGCCCTTTGTCCGGAATCCAGCTGTGCCCTGCGGGGGAGGAGCGGGCTCGCGTGGCGCGGCCCCAGGGCCCTGGCGCTGATTGGCCAGTGGCGCGGGCAGCAGCCGGGCAGGCACGCTCCTGGCCCGGGCCGAGCAGATAAAGCGTGCCAAGGGGCACACGACTTGGTGCTCAGGAAATCCCCGCGGTCTCACCTCCGCGCCGCGAGAGAGAGCGCGACAGAGGCCCGGGACCTCATTCTCACTTCTTTTCTCCTTTGAGGCTGGGGCAACTCCCAGGCGGGGGCGCCTGCAGCTCAGCTGAACTTGGCGACCAGAAGCCCGCTCAGCTCCCCCACGGCCTCGCTGTTCATCGCTCTCTATTCTTTTGCACCGGTAGAAAGGTAACATTTGGAGGCCGCCGAGGGACGGGCAGGGGAAAGAGGGATCGTCTGACCCGGCGGGGGCTGGGAGGATGGCTCTTTTTGTTTTTTCCCACCTAGCCTTGGAATCGCGGACTGCGCCCAGAGACAGACTCAAGCTTACCCTTCCCTCTGACCCCGCCGTAGGATGACGCCTCATCCCTCGGGTGCGTCCACTGTCCAAGTGACCGGTGAGACGGAGCGGTCCTTCCCCAGAGCCTCGGACGACGAAGTGACCTGCCCCACGTCCGCTCCCCCCAGCCCCACTCGCACACGGGGGAACTGTGCAGAGGCGGAAGGGGGAGGCTGCCGAGGGGCGCCAAGGAAGCTCCGGGCACGGCGCGCGGGGCGCAGCCGGCCTAAGAGCGAGTTGGCACTAAGCAAGCAGCGACGGAGTCGGCGCAAGAAGGCCAACGACCGCGAGCGCAATCGAATGCACAACCTCAACTCGGCGCTGGACGCGCTGCGCGGTGTCCTGCCCACCTTCCCAGATGACGCGAAGCTCACCAAGATCGAAACGCTGCGCTTCGCCCACAACTACATCTGGGCACTGACTCAAACGCTGCGCATAGCGGACCACAGCTTCTACGCGTTGGAGTCGCCGGCGCCGCACTGCGGGGAGCTGGGCAGCCCAGAAGGCGGTTCCCCCGGGGACTGGGGATCCCTCTACTCCCCAGTCTCCCAGGCTGGCAGCCTTAGCCCCACCGCGTCGCTGGAGGAGCGCCCCGGGCTGCGGGGGGCCACCTCTTCCGCCTGCTTGCGCCCAAGCACTCTGGCTTTCTCAGATTTTCTGTGAAGGGACCTGCCTGTCGCTGGGCTGCGGGTGCTAAGGGTAAGAGAGAGGGAGGGAGCCGGAGCCGTAGAGGGTGGCCGAAGGCGGCGGCCCTCAAAAGCACTTGTTCCTTCTGCTTCTCACTGGCTGACCCCTGGCTGGCCCGGGCCTCCGCGGGGGCTGCAGGCTGGGTTCATTCCCCGGCCCTCCGAGCCGCGCCAACTCACGCAGCCCTTGCTGCCGCGCGAATTGGGCATTGCAAACTGCGCTCATTTTAGGCCTCCTCCCTGCCACCACGCCATAATCTCATTCTAAGAGTACGAGAATGGTAGCACTACCTGGCCGGAGCCGCCTAGCTTCTTGGGTCGCCCTACCCTCACTCAAGTCTATCTGCCTCTCAGTCTCTTACCACCCCTCCTCCAATGTGATTGAATCCAATGTTTGGTCTCTCAGCGCTTGCTCCCCTTGCCCTGCTCCGAAGACGCTGCGGATCTTCTCTACTCCCAATCAGGTCCGGGGTTTCAGGGCGCCTCACTCTGCCTTAAAGCCACGAAGGCGACCCTCTGCCTTCTCCTCGTGCACTTTTCGGAGCCATCGCCCTCCCGGGGCGGAAGACCAGGCTGTAAACTGGGAGAGCCCAGCTCGGCCAGGGAGCACCTCCCCAGCCTCCCTGCGAGCTGCGCCTGAAACGTGAGCTGCGCTGCAGGTGCCTGGAGCACCGCGCATGTTTTGTTTTGTTTTGTTTTTTAATCAGTTTGTAAATTATATGATGTCTTTTGAAATCAAGTTTGATACAGTAAATTATATGCTCCCCCCGTGCCGTTTTACACATTTGTATTTATTAATGAGATTTCACAGCAAGGAAAAGTCTATATTTTGTATATTCGATTATTTAGGGATTGCTGGATGAGATTTTAAGCCAATTAAAAAAAAAATGGACCTTCAAGAAACCTTGGCAAGGTGACTTCATTGTGCATTGGGGAGAGGAGAGCTACAGTCACTACAGATGAGGAAGAGCACCTCTGTCCAAGGAGAGGGATGACACTCTTTCTAGAGGTCTGGACTAGAGCCAGGGCAGATTGGGTTTGGAGAGCTGGAAGTCTTATAAGTAATTATTGGTCCAGCCTCCTTTTTTCTTTTTTTCTTTTTTCTTTTTTTATTATACTTTAAGTTCTAGGGTACATGTGCATAACGTGCAGGTTTGTTACATATGTATACTTGTGCCATGTTGGTGTGCTGCACCCATCAACTCCTCAGCACCCATCAATTCATCTAGCCTTCTTTTTTCTATATAGGGCAATGAATCCTCTTATTTCAAAGAGAGGTTTAGAAGAAAGACAAGCCTCCAGCTAGGACTACTGACTCTCACTTGCCGGCCCTTTCCCCAACTCCACCAGCCTAGCTCTAGAGCAACTGTTGGTTGCACTTGGGGAAGGCAGACAGTAATAATTCAGTTGCAGAGTCAGAGTCCTCGGAAACACAGCTGGGCTGGGCATCCTAGGAATTTTCCCAAGGTGCTTAGAGGCCTAGCACATCCCCTGAGCATATTTTACTCCCCAGGCACTGAGGTGGCTGTGTCTTGAACTTGCTGAACTGAGCAGCCAGGAGTAAAGAAAGTGGAGTGTCTGACTGGACTCTCCCGCAACGCCCGCTCCCTCATTACCTGGCAGCCTTGATTGAAAACTTGCCGAGAAACTGTTCAAGGTTTCCAGTCACACCATCTCTCTTACTGGCAAGGTGGAATAGGACTGGTGCAACATAGGCACTGAAATCTGTCCCAGGAGTGCCAGTAGAGCACCCCTACATCACTTCAGGGACCCCTAGGACCTCAGAGAATATGGTCTAAGCTGTAAGGATCCACAGAGTTCGCCTGCTGTTTGGGAATAGGCAAGTGGAGGACAGGCACCCTACCTGCTAGTTGAACTCCAGAGGCCTCCTTGAATTGGCCAGGGGTGTCCTGGGAAGAAGTGGGCCAACCCAGGTCGGGTGTGGTGCTGCCAGGCCCCGGGAGCTGGTGGAGAGGTTGCTTTTCCAGCACATTAGAGTGCAAAGGTGATGTCTTCTCAGGGGTTAACGCCTCTTGCATCTCTTTCTCTCCTGTGCCCTACCCAATTCAAATGGAAATTTTCCCTTCTCTACCATAAATCTGTATAGTTAGCTCAGAGGAGACTTGTCTCAGTTATCAGCGGCAGGATTTGGGGGAGGGAAGAGGGACATGGCAAACAAACGAATGAACGAAGGTGTTGTTTCATTTTGTGGCTTTAATCTGGGAGGAGGAGATTAATGGGTTATTGATGACCTCTGCAATAGCCAACTTTCCACCTGGGGCACCGCTTGGGGACAGGTGTCAGCAGCTTGGGAGTTGCACAAAGCAAGCAAACACCTGTGATTTGCTGGGCGTTGGAGGTAGAGGGTGGGCAGACATAAAAATCAAGAAGGTCTCTTTATCTTTGCAGGACAATAGCAAGGATATAGACACAATCACTCAAGGCCCAAGAAATATTGGTGGTTGGGGGAGGAATGAGCCACAGGATGGAACATCAAACTGTTACCTTGGGGCTGGAGTTCCGGAAGCTTGCAGGAGGAGGTGGCATTTGGGCCAGGACTAAAGGTTTGGAGAGGAATTCCTCAAGTGGAAAGATTCTTTTTCCTGTGGAGGGCTGTGTGAAGTAGTGTTCATCATCTAGGCAGGGGACTCTCTGGGTACAAACGACCCCCAGAAGCTGGAGAAGCGTTTGCTGGGTTAACGTTCTCCAGGAGGCAACCGGGTGAGCTGCGTTCTCCCCCACAGCCCAGTCCTTCTCCTGCTTTTGAGGGCGCTCATTAAGGAGCCATTAGTCACCCAACACACACAGACTGGTCCTCCGCCCCACAAATTAAAACACGCACGTTCGGGTTAACCAACTCAGCTGCTGGGCCACCACCTTGGGTTGGGGCGGATTAGACCCCCGGAACTGTCAGCTCCACTCTCCAAGTCAGGAGAAGGCGGAGGAGGGTTTAGATTTTCTTTGAATCACGGAGGCAAAGTTTAGGGTTCGGTGTTGGATGAGCTCCGTCTAAGTGTGTAGAATCACGCTGGGGTGGGAAAGCTCGCCCATGCCTCTTTCCAAAGAATCCCTCAGCAAGAAGAACTCGGAAACATTTCTAGGGGTGGCCTGTACAACTAGCTCTGCACCACCGCCCCCGCGCCTTCCACCTCTTGCAGCGTTTTGAGTCCTGGGGCTTTAAAAACCGCGCTGCTAGCGGTCTCTGCCCGGACCCTGCCTCTTTACCGTCAGCCAGCGCTTCTTTGGCTGCAGAGCCTGCTGCGGTCTGAAACCAATAGTGTCCGAAACCCGGGCAGGAAAGACTCTCGGGTCGAATGGCTCTTCCCCCCTCTTCTGCTTTTGTCTGAGCCCAAGACTGGCTTCCAGAAAAACAGCACATGAATCTTGCGTCTCCGTCCAGTCAAGCCGCGCTGGCGCACAAGCAGGTAGATTTATGGTGCCCTGCCCCCATCCCACCCCACCCCCAGCCGGCCTTAATCGGAGGACAAAGCGTCCCGGGGCCATTGGAATGCTAATGTCTGGGAGCCAGGCCGCTGGGCTGGCACAAAGGTAGGCGGGGCCCGTGGCGCACGCGACCCCACAGGCGCACACCGTCCCTTCTCTCCCTCGCGGACTACCGGGCCGTGTGACCTTGGACAAGTCTCCTTGCCTCAGCTAATCCACAAGAGAAGTTGGAAGGAGTTCCTAATATCCTTTCGCTGGGTTTCTGGGTGCCTAACACAAGGCTGACACAAGGTGAACGGCGCCACAGTCCCCTCAAGACCGGAAACTGTGAAAAAAACCCTTCAGACCCTGAGAATAGAGACAATGTGTGGGGAGGGTCTGGAGGATTCACCTGAGAATATGGCACAGAACAACTGCTGGGTACATTGTAATTACATTTATGTAAGGAATACTGTCTGCTGTGTGCCTTTCCGTCTGCCCCCTTTAAAAATCCCTGCAGACAGATTTCAACAAAAATGTGTGAGGAAGCGGAGGGGTGGGGTGGGGGGTGGTGACTCTGCTAACTTTACCTGGCTGTTCTGCCTTCCAAGGGCCAAGTGAGCAGTGAGTGACTTGAGGCTAGACACTTTATCTCCGGTACCCTCCTACAGCCAATGAGGGGGGCAAGGCATTGTGGTCACATTCATGGAAACAGAGAAGATGACTTGCCCAAGGCCCTCAATCACTAGGCGAGTTGTTGCAACAAACTAGGACTGACGCCCTGGTTCTAAGCTGGCAGTTTGGAACTCTTTCCTCTGTGCTGGTAGATAGGAGTAGATAGGAGCTGGTAGATGGCGAATCAGTCTATAGTAATATGTCCTTTGACCAGAACCGGGTCCTTGGGGTCTTATAAGGTCCAGGGGTCCCTGAGCTTTGGCCTCCCTGCACCCCTGACGAAGTTCCAGGCTCCTGTCTGCTGCCTCTGCTTCTGGGATCAGAGGGCCAAGGGCGACGGAGCCGACGCCTGTCTAGCTGAGCCTGTCTAGCAACTGCTCTGAGATCCTGAAATGCGGCTGCGCGCCCCTGACCATGGTGCTGAAATGACCACGTAGCTTCATGGCGAGAGGTGCGTCTGGGAGTGAGACGTTCTCTTACTGAAAACCACCTATCAACCCCCTCTGCCCACGATTCCAGTCCGTAGTCCTAGGGAGGCCCCTGTGGACATGCAGACCCAGAGGACTGATAGGTTTCCCTAGTGAGAAGAGGAAAGCAAGGTCTCTGTTGCTACTGACTTGCCTTTCTCTCTGTGCACCTTAGGACTCCCGCCCTTATAAATTACTGAGCTAGAATTAAGTAACTAGCTTAGGACTTTCTGACAGCATCTGAGAGGCCTGAGGTGAACAACTTTTGAAGTTTAAGCTGAGGCAGCCCTAGCTGGGAGAGCTGGTTTGAAACTTTGCCCTCAACAGGGCTCTCATTATTTGGGTTACATGCTTTAGTTATTCCAAGAACAAAGCCCAAAGGAAGTCCTCCAGATGCATACACAGGAGATCAAAGTAGTTAAGAGATACGATTTTAGAACCCCACAGACATAGGTTCAAGTCCCAGTGCTGCCACAACCTAGTGGTTTTCAATTAAACCCCGTTGCCTCTCCTAAGAACTAATTTCCTCATTTATGAAGATGGGACAATAAATAGTAGCCACATAATTGGGCTATTGTACTGATTAAACATGCTTGTCCAGCCTTCTAAGTTTCCATAAATGGTATTTACTATAATTAGCATCTTTATTTGCCTCAAATTCTTCCCTTTCTCAGCTGGGCACAGTGTCTCATGCCTGTAATCCAGTACTTTGGGAGGCAGAGGTGGGCAGATTACTTGAAGCCAGGAGCTCGAGACTAGCCTGGCCAACATAGCAAAATCCCATCTCTACTAAAATTTAAAATTAGCCAGAAAATCCCATCTCTACTAA
>NW_016805647.1:1120430-1156276 GCF_001698545.2 Rhinopithecus bieti
AAAAAAAAAAAAAAAATAGCCAGCATGCTAGAGCACACCTGCAATCCCAGCTACTCAGGTGGCTGAGACATGAGACATGACACACATGTCGGAACCCAGGAAGTGGACGTTGCAGAGAGCTGAAATTGTACCACTGTACTACAGCCCGGGCAACAGAGTGAGGCCCTGTCTCAAAAAAAGAAAATTTTCTCATTTTCCCCATTTTGGGGAGGAAAGGGCTTTTGTATGAATTTGAATTTTCTCTGCACCCCTGTGTATTGTAAACTATGAGAAAGGCCAAGAGTCACCCATCCCTTCCTGGTAACCTCACCCTTCCTGAGCTCTAAGATCAAATGTTCAGATGTCCCTAGGGCACCCCAAATGAGAAGTCCAAAATGGAAATCCTCTCCTGGTTCCCCAAGCTAATGCTGTCCCCTTTTCCTGACCTCACTAAGTGCAGCATCCTTCATACTAGAAATCTGGGGTTCATCTTGGTCTCTCACTACCCATATCTAGTTAACCCTCAAGTCCTGCTGGTTTTCTTTCTCACTTTTTCTTGAACATGGCTTCTCCTTTGCTTCCTTATGACCACTGCCCTAGTTCAGGCTTTTATCCCTTATCTGCAGAGACTACCTAACTGATCTCTCTATTTCTAGTCTTTGTTTTTTTTGTTTTGTTTTGTTTTGTTTTTGAGACAGTGTCTCACTCTGTCTCCCAGGCCAGCATACTGTGGTATGATCATGGCTCACTGCAGCCTTGATCTTCTGGGCTCAAGTGATCCTCCCAGATCAGCCTCCCAAGTAGCTGGGATCACAGGCATATGCCACCACACAGCTAATTTTTAAAAACAATTTTTGTAGAGACGGGGTCCCACTATGTTGGTCAGTCTTGTCTTGAACTCCTGGGCTCAAGTGATCCTCCCACCTTGGCCTCCCAAAGTGCTGACATTACAGGCATGAGCCGCCACATCTGGCCCCACCTCTAATCTTGACACTCATCATTGTACCCTCCATGCAGCAGTCAGAGTTCCCATCTAATATGTGAATATAACATTATAACTCTCCTGTTTGATCTTCAAATGGTTTCCAATCATTCCATAGGATAAAGTTCATGTTCTAACTGGGAAGAATTGTATAGTGTGAGCTGCGAATTTATATGAATAAGGGCTCAATTTCCAGCTGGTTCACTAACAATCAGTATAAACGTGCACAAATTCCTTAATCTTCATTTCTATTTCTTTATCTATAAGATGGGGATAGCAATATTGCCTTTTAAGGTTCTAGTAAGATTAAAGCTAGGTTGCTGTAGCAGAAACTCTCAAATAATTCAACCTGAGGTGAGTACTCTAGGTGGGTGGGAAACTCTGTTCCATGACACCATTCTGGGACTAGGATCTTTTCATCTTCTTCCTCCACCAGCTCCCAGATCCTTGCCAACCAAATGGTTGAAGCTGCATTTCCATAAGTCCCAGCCAGTGGAAAGGGGAAATAGGGCATGGAGGAGGCTTACCTACAGTCTTAAAACTTACTCTCAGAAGTAGCACACATCACCTCTGCTCACATTTCACAAAGAGAATATGATCTCGTGGCCTCATCTAGCTGGAAGAGGGACTATGTGCCTAGAAGAAGTGAAGAATGGATTCTGGCAGGCAATGGGCAAACTCTACCACAGCATCGTGGTCTAGATTAAATTGGATTACATATGCTATTATTATTTGCTTTTATCATCAAAAGTCAGGTATGCTTAGGCCAGAGTCCTGCCACACCAGTCTCTTCCTCACAATGCCTCATTTGCCCTAAGAGTTACCCTCCAGGAGTGATGACTTGCTTGAAGTTTTCCCTTTACACACACTCAGCTACCCCTTCAATGCTTTTCCCCCTACCCCGCACACACACTGTTCTGTCTGTCTGAACCTTCTCTCTCGTTTTCCTTCCCCAACCTCCAACATGGATATCACCTCTGCCTGGGAGCTTTCTCTGCACTATGCCTCCCTCCTTGCTCCCTGCTCCCATAATATCCTGTGCATGTGAATATTGTAGCATTTTCCAGGTAGTGTAGTGATGGTTTATATGCACTCTTCATTGATCTGTGAGATCTCCTCAAGGGCAGAGACTATGTTCATCTTCATGTCTCCAATGAGCAGAACACTGATTACCCATTTTGGTCTAAATCCCACATATTTTATTTTATTTAGTTTTTTGAGACAGGGTCTCACTCCAGTTGCCCAGGCTGGAGTGCAGTGATGTGATCACAGCTCACTGCAACCTCAACCTCCCAAGTTCAGGTGATTCTCCCACCTCAGCCTCCTGAGTAGCTGAGACTACAGGTGTGCACCATCACAGCTGGCTAATTTTTTGTATTTTTAGTAGAGATGCGGTTTCACCATGTTGCCCAGGCTGGTCTCAAACTCCTGGACTCAAGCAATCCATCCACCTTGGCCTCCCAAAATGTTGGGGTTACAGGTGTGAGCCACTGCGCCCAAGCCCAAATGCCACGTGTCTAGAATGAATTAATGAGTGAGTGAATTGACTATTAATAAATGAATAAAAGGCATTGCAATTATTTGTTTAGAAATCTTTTCCCTCCCCAAACTGGCTAGCACATAAAGACCAAGGAATATTTGTTGAATAAATGAATGGATGAATGAGTCATATAGAGGCCCACTAACCCTCCTGCTTCATATCCTCCTCTGCACAAAAATAACCTGTCCTTGACTGCCTATAAACCTATTTCAGAAGATGTCCCATCTGACTAAGTGATAACAGATTATCACAACAGTACTGTATCATTGTTTCTGAGATCTATGGTAACAATGCCCGTAGTTCATGTGTAGTTGATTCCTCCTGAGAAGCTCAGATCCCTCCTGAGTCAGTGGAAAGAGCATGAGGCTTGGGATCTACCTCAACTCCAGTACTTCATATTCTATTACCTTGGGCAAGTTGCTTAGCCTCTGCAAGTAACTTGCTGTAGCTGTCATTTTTCCAGCTACAAAAATGGAGAAAACCGCACTTACTTCACAGGATTTCATGAGATGAAGATGAGGCAGACTCATTAGAGCACCCATCTCGTCTCTGTCTTATTCCTACAGATGACTAGCGAAGAAAGCATGAGCCAGACTGACCTTCCCAAATTAACCAGGCAAGTGTGTTGGGACTTGCCCAAGCACCCAAACCTGATCATTATGGAGACAAACTGAGGCTCCTGCTCTCCTGACATCCTCACCAGCTACACTGCCTCTGTTGTACTAGTTACCTATTGTTGCATAACAAATTATCCAAAACTTAGCTCCTTAAACCAAGAAACATTGATCATGTGTGGCTTCTGTGGTTCAGGAATCCAGATGTGGCTTAGCTGGTTCAGGTGTTTCATGAGGCTGCAGTCAAGGGATCACTTAGGAACGTGGTCTTACCTGATGGCTTGACTAGCATAGGAGCCACTTCCAAGCCCACTCATGTGGTTGTTGGCAGAATTCAATTCCTCAAAGGCTGTTGCAGTGAGGGTCCCAGTTCCTCACTGGTTTTGGCCAGAGACATCCTTCAGCTCCTTGCCATGTTGGCCTCTCCATAGGGTGGCTCACAACATGGCAACTGGCTTCCCTCAATGTAAGCAACCAAGGTGTGAAGGGGGGACATCCAAGCCAGAAACATGAATACCAGGAGGCAGAGATCATAGTGGGTATTTTACAGGCTGCCATCACAATGGCAATAACAGAAACCTTTGCTTCCAATTGCTTCTCAGCCTTCTGGCTGAGATCAAACATAAAAATCTTTGTTACCTGCTTTCCACACCCCAGAGACAGGCAGACAGATAGAAACATGTACACACACACACACACGCACGCACGCATGTACACGCATACACACACCACTACCTCCTCAGGGTCAAATATACCAGAGTTCAAAAAAAGAAAGCCCAGGTAATTTGACTCCTGGGGCTAAAGCAGATGTCTCCCTGTCCCCAGTACTGGGTTGGCTTCCAAGAAGGGCCCAGGGGACTGCTATGTGTGCATTTGAGCCACCCCAGCTGATCCCTGACATCCATTCACACAGGCTTTCACAGGCCTCCCTGCCCCCACTCCCAGAGGCATAGATTTAGGATGTCTGGGGCCTGAACACCGCACCCACTGAAGGGAAATTTACTGCCTCTAGAGAACCAGGGCCTGACTTGGGGTCTTGAATGCATCTTTTTCCCCTTTGCCTCTGCTTTATTAGGTTAATCATTGCTTGAATCGGTTGCCATGGTTTGGGCAAACCCATGGCGACTCTATAATGAAGCCTGAAAGACTCGGACCCCATTTATCATCCCCAGTGTTTGGGAGGCCCAGAGCCTCATTTGCCTCCCCCAGGGTCTGGGCACCACCCTTCTGCCTGGGGCCCCCAGGACCCTTTTGAACGAGGAATGAACAGGTGGCGACTTGGAAGGGGAGAAAAGGAGACCCACACAGGTGGAGTGAGCAGCACACTGCACATTCCCCCACCACACACACACACACACACACACCACACCACACACACACACACACACTTAGTTTTATGTTCCATTCCTGGAGTTCAGACACAGACCAAAGGCACAGGCAGCCCTCTGACCTTTTCTTTCTGGGAAGTGGGAGGGAAAAGAAAGATCTTTAGTTAAAAGGGGTCTATGGCTGCCCTTTAGAAATAGGGGAACCCATGTCTCAGTAGATCCAGGTGTTGTTACACCCTTTATTCCCTGGGCATAGATTGAGTAGCATTGCAATCTTGCAATAGGGACAGATGGAGTCAAGTCTAGTGAGGAACTAGAGGCATACAGAGGTTCAGCAACATGTTCAAGGTCACCCATGGTAGAACCCAGAGCAAGTTAAATGTATTATGGAAAATTTCCAAAGTAGAGAGAAGAGCACAATGAATTCTCAGATATTCATCACCCAGATTCAAGAATTATCTACTCAGAGCCAATTAT
Organism: Rhinopithecus bieti; assembly: GCF_001698545.2. Taxonomy (NCBI): domain Eukaryota; kingdom Metazoa; phylum Chordata; class Mammalia; order Primates; family Cercopithecidae; genus Rhinopithecus; species Rhinopithecus bieti. The sequence goes on from NW_016805647.1 coordinate 1,125,351, forward strand.
ATTTCACCTACATCCCCACCCTTTTTCCCTGGCACTTTCTTCATGAATTATTTTGAAACAAATTCCAGATAGCATGTAATTTCCACAGTAAATCTGTCCCAAGTATCTTTTTTTGCTCAGCAAAAATTGCATCTATAATGCTGTAGCTGACAGTATTGAATCCAAAGTCAGACAGACAGCCTGGGGTTCAAATCCAAGCCGTGCCCCTTCTCAGATGTGTGACATTCGGCCAATGGCTTTGAGGCTCTTTTCCTTAGCTATAAAAGGATACAATATTACTTTTCTCATAGTGTGATTGTCAAGATTAAATAAAGTAACACACGGCAAGTGCTAGCACCTGTGCAGAATAAATGGTGGCTTTTAAGATTTCCATTCTTGTGACCATTGCACCACCAGGAATGACTGTCATCCTGGCAGGAGGTCAGCTCTTGACCTCCAGTGTCCAGATCTCTTGGTGCAGTCCCCTGAAATGAAGGCCCTCTACCTCATCATCATCCCCTCTACCTGGCACTGAATTCTGACAACACAGACCTCAGCAGTGAACCTGGCTTCAGTTGCTGACAGCCCCTGGCATCTACTGTTCATAGAATACTCAATTCTGTACCATGAACCCCAGAGTGAACAAAGCCAAGTCCCCACTTCTGCTGCTCTTGCGTCTCAGGCTTTCTAACCTCTTTCTAACCTCTGGTCCCATTTGTTAGCAGATATTGACATACCTGCTTGAGGGTTGTACGTGTGTGTGCACTTGTTTCTGTGTGTGTGCTGTCACTACGTGTGAACCAGCACATCCCTGAGCTTCCGTGTGCTCATCCTGTGACCTGCCCTCTTGCAGTTTCTGGTTGACTGACAGAAACCAGAGGAAAATTAGTCAAGCAAAGGCATGAAGGTATAAACACAGCACTGAGACTTTCTAGAGGTGGTAGGGAGAAAACTCTGCCAAACGCATAAGACTGAGAACAGAAAAGAGGGGCAGGCAGAGGGCTCTTTGCAGGCTGTAGGCATGGGAACGGAGGCAGCCTGCCTGGGTGCACTGTGTAGGTGAGGCCTGAGTCCCTCCCACTTCAGGAGAGGTTTATTCTGGGAAATCACCCACACTCCCAGGATCCAAGCTCTGAAGGGATCTCTGGGCTGAAACGGCATGTCCTCCCCACAAATCACCTATCTTTTCTTAACGACAACTAATTTTTATTGAGAGTTTACTATATCTAAGCACACTGCTAGTGCTTTTCATTTGTTAGTCTCTGAGATCATAGACTAATTATTAGAATTATTATTTGCATTTTACAAATGATGACACTGATATTGGTTAAACAACATGCTGCCAGTTACCCAGTAAGAGGTGGAGTTAGACTTGAACCCATGCTGTCCTGACCCAGAGCCAGTGCTTTTAACCACTGCTACTTTGCATCACTGATATGCTCCCCTTTTCTTTTATTTGTTTTTTGAGTTTGGATTTTGGATACTTCCAAACATAGACAAAAGCAGAGAGAATAGAATAATGTGTCTTCATGTACCATCCCTTAGCTTCTGCAACCATCAATTCATGATCAACCTCATTTCATCAGTTTGCCTCCACCCCAAACCTGCATAGACTTTTGTTTTGGTGGAAAATTTTAAAATACATCCCAGGTATCTATCATCCCACTGGTAAATTCTTCAGTGTCCATTTTTAAATGATAAGAATATTTTAGAAACATAACCACCAAACTATTTTACAATGCATGAGAAATTCTGAAACATGATCTAATATCCAGCCACAGGCAAAAGTCTCAAATTGTCCTTTTTTTTTTTTAAGTACAAACAAACAAACATCCTCCCAGCCTGTATTCCAGATGCCTACTGGAGGCCAGGACCAAGGCTCCAGTACCAGCCTAACTCCAGGGCTTAGTGGGATCAGCCTTGAGCAACTCACCTCCCTCCCTTCTTGTCCCTACCAGCCCCCACCCAAAAGTATGGTGACCAGTCATCTTGGTTTGTCCCAGACTTTTCCAGTGTTAGCACTGCAAGTCCCATGTCCCTGGCAAACCCAGATGGTTGGTCACCCTCCAAAAAGCCAGAATCCTGGAGCTCCCCCCAGCCCACCCCCAGCTCCCACTTCCTTGTAGCTCCAGTGTGGGGTCACCCACCAAGAGCAGGAGGAGACCACCACTGAATTTCAAGGGCCCTCAGAATGACAAATAATCTACCGAAAGCTTTCAGGGCCCCAGGTGTGCCTAGCTCTGGCAAGGAGAGAGCATGAAGCCCCCCAGTCACCAGCGAAGAATCTGGGAGCTTTTCACACCCAGGGGCCAAATTCAGCAATCTCCTCCCTCCGTCTTTTCCCCTCTCTAGATCTAATGACAATCCAAAGAGTTCCTGATAGGGTTTTAAAAGATGCTCCTTCATTCACGTCCACCAAGCATGAAAATCCAGCTTGTTTGTCTCCATTCTTCCCCCTAAAGGCCTAGCGGGCCTAGGGCCTGCAGCCTCAAACTTGTCATTCACTTTTCACTTCCTTTTGTTGGATTGCCTTTATTTCATTCTTCTGTCCCCTCCAGGCACCCTCCTCTCCCCCTCCTCACTCCATCCCTGGCCTTCTACTCCTGCCCTCCCCCCAGCACTTCCCAGTCCCTGGTCCACATACAAAAAAGCAGCAGACCAGTCTGAGAATTTCTTTACAGTTCCCGTGCTCTCCACCCCACCCCACCTCTTCTCACTCACTGCTTTTAAAAAGTGATCGCAAAAAACCAGCAACAGCTCAAAAGGACTCCAGGAACAAAAATCCCTCAAGCCCAGGCTGGAAATGGCCCCAGGGACCACTGAGTCCCATTCTCTGGTTTCATAGCTGTGGAGGCTGAAGGCCAGAGAGGGGAAGAGACTGGCCCAGGGTCACAACAGAAATAGTGGCAGAGCAGGGTCCAGCCCAGAGTGTGCCAGGGGCTCAGCCTGGACTCCCCCACTTAGAATGGATGGCCACACCTCTGTCCCCTTGACACAGGCTCTATCCCCCGGTAGGACTCTAGTTGTCTGGACCTAGAGTCATGACTTGAAAGCAGGGGCCATGTCTAGGACATCGCTGTGTCCCTTGAATACTTAGCAAGTGGTAGGTGTTCAGTGGTGGCGGTGGTATTTTTAATAAAACTGAACTGAAAGAATGTGGGGGCCAGGCTGCCCCCTGCTCTTTGGGTCTCTTACTGGACATCTTATGGGCCATGGCTTTGCTGTAGGCCTAGGGAATAATGACTGAGACTCTGGGCCCAGAGGAGGGGAAGGGGGGTAGAAAGAGGTGTATGTTTAGCAGGCAGACCCCTTTCCAGTCACTGCCTCTTGTGAGAACAATCAACACTTGGGGCAAAGGAGAGAAGTGAGGTGAGCCCCCTTTCTTTAGGGGCAAAGAAAGTAGATCAGGAAACCTCAGCCCCCCAACCCCAACAAGGGCAGGGTGGTGGCGATGGGCATCTAATCTGTGACAATATGAAACAGGAGGGAGGGAGACAGGATCTGGTTCCCAAAGACCTCAGTGAGCACCTCTGACCCTGTGCTAGCGAAGGGAGGGGGGCTGAGCATAGAGCCACCTTGGCCTCAGAAGGAGGCATAGGCCGGGTTCAAGAGGATACCCCCATGGGGCTGGGCCTCTCCTCTGCAACCGGTGTGAAAGGGGCCATCAGGCACCCACCTGCCCAAGCTAGAACTCTGGTGCCACCCTCGCCTGCCTGTGTATTGTCCTCTGCAATGCCTGTGGATCCCGCTTCTGTCCTGCCTCTTGAAGGGCACTGTTCCCCAGCCACACAGGGGGTCCTGCCTGGAGCCTCCTTACCACCTCTCCCTCCAGGGCCACCCACACGCCATTGCCTAATCTTCCTGCCTGCAGCTCCTGTCTCTCCTCTGCCCAGACCTTTCCAGGAGGCCTGAGAGCTGCTTCCCTCTCTGGTAGATTGTAGCGCTAAACAGCATGGGCTTCCGAGTCAGGCTCCTTGAGTTCAGCTGACAAATCTGCCACCTACCAGCTTGGTGATTGTAGGAGACCTCTTTGAACCCCAATATCATTTGTGAAATGGGAATAATTATAGTACCTCTCTCAAATGATAGCTATAAAGATTAAGTATAGAATCTATAATATAATATATGGTAAGTGTACATACTATATAAAATATAAAAGGAGGAGACTGCATGAAGCGATCAGTGACTGTCAGCTGTTGTTACTGATGATGTTGCCATGGTCTTGATTAGTGATCTTCTGTACTTTTAAAATTTTTATCACACCCACATATTACTTTAAGTTTTTTAGAAATTGATCCAGCCTTTGTTTTCTGTATTATCTTATGCCTTAAAATAGCCAAATGTGTTGGCCCAGACAATCCTCCTGAGGAAATTATCAGAAATTGCATTAACATGTCTCAACAAAGGTATTCATAACATTATCTTTTATAATGGGAAAAAAATTATATACAAAGACAAGTGTTCAACCCTGCAGAACAGATATTATTCTATGTATCACACAATAGGCTATGATACCCATAGAAAGCTGTGTTGTAAAATAATGCTTACTGACATGGGAAATGTTCACAACATGTTGCTTAGTGGAAAAAACAAACTGGATTTTAAACAAGATGACAGACAAGATAACATGCAAATCATTCCACCAGAAAATATCTAAAAATTATGGATAAAAGAGGATAAACATTCTTTTAGAGGTATGGAACGAAACCATTTGTACAAAAGATACAGGCATGTTTAGGCTTAGGGAAAACATCTTGAAAAACATTCATTAACTAAGCGGTGCAATCGAAGGATTTCCTCTCACTTTTACATTTTGTTAGTTTTTTGCACTGAGCTTGTATTATTTTCAAGTTAGAGGGAAATGTCATCACTTAAAAGCTTTAATTAATGAATATAGTGGTACTTCAATTTTTGTTTTGTTTTTTGTTTTTTGTTTTTTCAGATGGAGTCTCGCTCTGTCGCCCAGGCTGGAGTGCAGTGGTTCAAGCAAATCTTCTGCCTCAGCCTCCCGAGTAGCTGGGATTACAGGCGCCCCCAACCACACCTGGCTAACTTTTGTGTTTTTAGTAGAGACGGGGTTTCGCCATGTTGACCAGTCTGGTCTCAAACTCCTGACCTCAGGTGATCCGCCCGCCTCGACCTCCCAAAGTGCTGGGATTACAGGCGTGAGCCACTGTGCCCAGTTACAGTGGTACTTCAATTTTTTTTTAATGCCTTTGGTGGAATGGAAGGAATAGCTTTTTTGATGTGGGACACTTTGCACTGGTGAAAGCCTTGCGGGGGAGTTGTGGATGTGAAGGGCCTGGGAGAGGCGCTCAGAGGCTGAGAAGTGAGTGAGCAAGGAACAGAAAGGGGATTTGAACTCCTGCCTCCCAACTCAAAGGCTAATGATCTTTCCTCATTTCTCTCCAGTTTCCCACTGTACCATGTGGAGTTTGTGAAAGGAATGTAAAAGAAATTGAAGGAGCCAATCACCTTGGAATTTGCTGAGTTACTCTATGTATCTGTGGTGGGGACTCTGGGAATTCAAGTAGATCCAGGTCCCACACACCTGGCCTGCTTGGGAAATGCGCACTTCTTTATAGAAACATTTAGTTCAAACTGCGGTGTAATCAGTTCAATATTAAGGTGGTACATTTCAAAAATGTACAAGTAAAGATTCGTACCATTTTAGATACGAATCTGTCTGCGGTGAGATGAAGAGTGGCCCTCCAATAGAAATATCCACCGGGACACTGTAAATGTGACTGTGTTTAGAAAAAGGGTCTTTACAGATATGATTAAGTTAAGGATCTCAAGATGAGATCGTCCTGGATTAGGGGAGGCTCTAAATCCGAAAACAAGTCCATATAAGAAAAGAGAAGAATAAACAGACATGAGACACACTGAAGGCCATGTGAAGACAGGCAAAGACAGGAGTTAGGTAGCCACCAGAAACTGGAAGGAACAAGGAAGGAGTCTGTCCTGTAGGCTTTGGAGGAAGTGCTGTCCTGCCAACTCCAGGATTTCTGACCTCTGGCCTCTAGAATTGCGAGAGAATACATTTCTGTTGTTTTAAGCCACCCTGTGTGTAGTAACTTGGTCCGGTGGCCCACTGAATGAACACACTCTCTTAAAAGTATTGCATGATTTCTTACCTGCTTAAACAGAGCACATGCCATCCTCAAGTGTGTAGCAAATAATAAAAGCTCAGCAAGTGTTAGCTCCTTGTGTCTGCCTGCCTGGGTGATTAGGGAGCTATCACAAATGTTGTATTCGCTCCAACTCCGTGCACCCCGGATCTCCTGAGATGTGCTCATCCCTTCGTCACATGCCCCACACCGCTGTGGGGCCTGAGCTCCTCTCTCTGCTATCCTTGTCTACTCTAGCTTGCCCAGCTCTGGCAGCGGGTCACCCACTTTCTAGTGTGCTGCCCCTCATCACGTATGGCCTGGGGAGCCAGTTAGCCAAGCTCAGTGGGACTGTGTGCAAAAGAGGAATAAATGGAATCTAGGTGCAGACCCGTGAACCTTCCTTGGGAATGACATGTGTAAGCCTCATGTCTTAGACTCTGTGCCATCAGGACCATGCCAGCTGATGGGAAGGAGAGAGGCTTTGTGTAATGGGGTAGGGGCAGGGACTCTACTATATCAGCTGGGGGACTCTCCTAAGTACACATTTCAAAGTAGATGCAGCCTTGCTACCCCAGGCAGAGCTCCCAGCCTCAGCACTTGTGAGGGAAGAAGGTTTCTACAATGACTGAGGTGATCCAAGCCACAGCAGAAGAAGGAGTCCCAGGAGGCTACCTGGAGGTGGAGGAGCTTTTAAGGAGGGAAGAATTTCAGGATGAATAGGCAACGAGAGATCGTGAAATGAGCATGGAATCTGAGCCCAAAGATCTGGTCAAATCCCAGCTCACTTGCTGTTAACATTTGGTAGATATCTTTCCAGATACATGTGTGTATATATATATATATATGAAAATAAACTACACTTTTGCCATACTACGCTTATTTCACTTAAGATATTCTGAACATCTTTCAATATCAATAAAATATAGACCTATCTTGCCATTTTAATTCTATGTTAATTGCTTTCCCTTTCTCATCTATGACAAAGTTAGTATCTGATTTGCCTCTGTTCCTGGGCTCAGGGGAGGTTAAAATGAGAACGCTTTTGGTACTGTAGATGTGTGCTGGGGGAGGGGTCTACAGGTGGTTCATGGACATTTGCAGGAAGAACTCAGCTTCTTTTGTTAGCCGTCCTGCCTAAGGGACTAACGCTGCCAGGAACAGCCTGGACCAGGGAGGTGGCGAGAAGTGGCAGGAGAGAGCAGCCTTCCCACTTCCTGCAGCAGCTCATCTATCAGCCCTGACAAACTCGACCCCCCTCAAGCGCTCCTGCCCCAGGCCCCAGCTGCTGAGCAACGGCAGGTACAGGCATGGAGCAGGAACCCCTCCTGGGCCCTCACACCCTCCTCTTAGATCAATAGACACAGTGGGCTCTGTCGACCTGGCTGGGACATGGAAGATTAACGGAGCAGGTGCAGGCTGGGGTGGGACAGTCACCTGGCCTAACAAGGTCCCTCATGGAGAGTGAGTGCCCAACCCAGGCCAGGAACCAAGCCTGATGCCCCTGCTGCCCACCCCACCCCCCAGACTCCCCTACCCTCACGGGGTCTCCCACAGAGGTGGGGGAGTGCTACCTAGAAACGCCTGGAGCCCAACTTGTGGCACCCAGCTTTAAAATAAATATTTTTCTTATTTCTTCAATTTCTCAAGTAACTCACTGCAGAAAGTATAGATTAGTAAAAGATTTTAAATCACTTGTTAATCCTACCACCCAGAGAGAACCATTGTTTATATTTGGTAGATATTATATCTCTCTCTCTCTCTCTCTCTATCTATCTACACACACATATACACATATGAAGAGAGAGAGAGAGAGAGAGAGAGAGAGAGAGAGAGAGAGAGAGAGGTCTGTGCTTTTTGTCTTATAATCTTTTTGCCCTTAATATCTTATGAACCTCTTTTGGTGCTAATGAAATACAGATCTACTTCCTCATTTTAATCACTATGTATATATATTCTGTGTACTGAGGCAAAGTATTGTATTTAACCAAAAATCCCCTACTGGCTACTTAGATTGTGTCCAATTTTTGCCCTTTATTGATAAAACTGAGATGAACATTTTTATACATATATCTTTTTTTTCTTCTTGAGACCAAGTCTTGCTCTGTCGCCCAGGCTGGAGTGCAGCGGCACCATCTCAGCTCACTGCAACCTCCACCTACTGAGTTCAAGTGATCCTCCTGCCTCAGCCTCCAGAGTAGGTGGGATTACAGGTGTGTGCCACCACTCCCAGCTAATTTTTGTATTTTTTTTAGTAGAGATGGGGTTTCACCATATTGTCCAGGCTGGTCTCAAACTCCTGACCTCAGGCGATCCACTTACCTCAACCTCCCAAAGTGCTGGGATTGCAGGTGTGAGCTACTGTGCCCGGTCTATCTTTTTATTATTTCTTTCGAAAAATGTCCTCAAAGTAGAACTGTTAGGTCAGAGGCTATGTGCTATTTAAGGCTTTTGCTACATACTGCTAGAGGATTGTACTTGTGTTATGGAAGCCTGTGGACTGTGCATCCTGGACGGGGGTGAGGAAGAAGGGGTAGGAGGAGGGCACTCCGTGGCCGGAGGTTGGAATGGAGACCAATGTAGCATGGCTCCCACCCTCCAGGGGTGTGTCATCCAGCCTTCCACCCAGGGAGAGGAGTTGCTGGGTTGGCAGATAAGGAGCCCCATGCTCCTGGGAGGTGGGTGCCCTGGGAGCAGCATAGAAGTCAGAGTGAAGAAGGAAAAATCTTTGTTGGAGATTAAAACAGGGAAGACTTCCCAGAGGTGGCAAAATGTCTACTAGCTTTGAAAAAGGGGAAGGATATGACTATTCATCATGAGTATTCCAGGTGAGAAAGGGCCAGGAAAAAGTGCTCCACTTCCCAAAGTGGGGATGGGTTGGGGGGACAGCTCCCTACCATGTGAGTTGAGTCTTCAAAAGGGCAAAGCCTTGCTCCGTGGCCAGATCTAAACCGACAACAGCAGCAACCTCCAATACTTATTAGCTTTGTGACCATGAGCAACTCACTGAGCCATTCTGCCCTTCAGTTTTCCCATCTGCAAGTGGGGACCATAGTTACATCATTCTCACACGATGGCTGCGGGGACTGAGTGGGCTGCATCCTTAGTAAATTATGATTAGTCTAAGAGATTTCATCATTAAAAAGTAGAAGTTACTTTCTCATTGCCATCCTAAAAGCTAAAGTAAAGCTTTATATTTTCATGTTTGATTTCTAGACAATCTTCCCTGCCTATAGGACCCTAAGACCCAGGACTCCCAGGACTCCCAGGACCAGGTCCCTGGAAACCAAGGGGAGGAAAGAAAATGGATAATTACTGAGAGCCTACCAAGTGCTGCCACTCTACGCTCCTTCTGTCATCACATCCTTACGACATCTCAATGAGGTAGGAGTTTTATTGTTTTATTTGACAGATGAAAAAACTGAGGCACCAAGCATTCAGTTGACCTTGATTGACACTGCTGATAGGCAGTCAGGACTCAACTCCAGGTCTGTCTGACCCCAGAACCCTCGAGCCTTCCCTGGGCCTGGTGTCAGCAGAACTGAGATTACCTCTCAGCATCACTTTGGGCTAGAAACCCTGTGGAGTACAACTGGGGCTGTGTAATGTGGGATCTCATGCCATGGAGATGCAAAACAGGTTGTCCTGCAGGCTCCCCCATGCGCTAACACCACCACTGGCCTCCTCTGCATGGGGCAGCCAGCTGGTAGCCTGACCTTGTGTCTCTGACAATGATTTAACCACTGGAGTGAAAGTTTAGGGGAGGGATCAGTCAAGTTGCCAGTTGGGGAGGGACTTTAGCTCCAGCCTCTTGGCTCAGCCACTAGTTGGGGGTGGGAAAAAGAGGACCCAGGGAGAGGCCAGGGCAACTTCTGATTCTGCTTATGTTTCCCACACAACACCAGAGACCTGCTGCACCCATGAAGTTCTTTGTCTCGTCCCCCATCCTAGGTCCAGCTTCCCTAGAATAAACTCAGGCAGCTCTGAAATATTATCTCTCTTTTCTCTTCGTCTATCTGGAGAGAACTTGACTGGTCACAGAATATAGCAGAAGTCACACTGGCCTAGGTTCCCAGAGACCTGGGCTCATGTTGCAGCTTCCCCACTGTCTGTGCAGAGACCCCAGTGCAAGTCATTCAGGGCAAGCAAGCAACGTGCATGAGCGGCAGTGGCCCAGGGAGGGCTGCGGTCACCTCAAGAGGCCCCATGCCCCTAAAGGGCTCAAAAACCACTTGAATCCAGCTTATTATATCTATGTAGTAAGTAAGACTCAGAATTTAAGAGAAACTGGAAATTCAGATTTGTGTGTTAAATCTTCCCAATGTCAGCAAATAACTGGGAAAAAAAAAAAAGAAAGAACACAGCTTGTGCCAAATGAAGTAAGTCTGTACATAGCCCTAGGCTGGAGTCTCTGATCTAGGTAAGGAAACCATAAAGGCCAGAAGGAACCACTACAAGATCTTATTTAGCACAGTTTCTTTGTTCTAGATGGGGAAACTGAGGCCAGAAGGTGGAGGTGGGGGTGGGGAGGAGCATAACTCAGGCTCACATAGAAAATTAGTGGCCCATCTAGGCAAGGAATCCTGATCTTCTTCCCCCAGGCTGTGCCATTGCCATAACTTGCCTGGCTGAGGGGGGCAGAGATATTGTAGAATCTGAGCAGGGGAGTGAGAGGAGGAAAGCTGAGGCTGACCCCCCCCCCGCCACTGGGCTCACCTGAGGCTCCCTTGGTCCTTTCTGAGCCCAGAGATCCAGCACACTTCACAGGGCACCTGTGCATTAATATTTCTCTTTACCTCATCTTAGCATCAATCCCTCCCCATTCCAGGACCCCATACTCAAGCTCCCATGGTCAATCACATATGGCAGGTAGGAGAGGAGTCCAGTATCCTTTTCCTATCCAGGAGCTGGCAGTCAAGCCAGCCATTGTGGTGGGGGAAGTATCTCCATAAATACTGATTTCTAAACCAATTAAGAAATCAGACAAAGAAGCAAGGCAGATAGAAACCAAATATCACATTTGCTACCAATGAGGCTGACTTTGAAGAACATGGCTCATGGTTGCAGGCAAGCAGACTGCTAAACATGGAAACCTAGAATTAGTCAGACATGCCCACAGGTCATAGGCAACACTGGACCATCACTAGCCTCTCCTGCTCACAAGGGCAGAGCAGAAATGTGTTTACATTGCAGGTAGCTTGTACCCAAGGATAGGGCTGAGCTACCCAGTTGCCTGGACTGCTCCTGCCAAACTCACCAAGCAGATAAGTCACTCAATATTTGCTGGAGCAGAATGAAAGAGAGAGCAGGGAGAGGCCAGGTGTGTTATACCAATGGGGTCCCCTACACACAGAAGGAAACATCAAGATTTCATTTTATCTCTACTATTGGCTTAGTAGCTGTGCCTCTTCGTTACTCTCTTAGTGTTGCTCTAGGGCTTACAATATACTTGCTTAACTTATCACAGTATACCATCAAATAAGATTATAATAATATATTATATATTTCATGTATACTTTAAGAACCTTACAACATGATGCTTCCATTTTTCCCTCTTATCCTTTGTGCTGTTGTTATACACTTTCTACATGTATTATAAACTGCCAAATATATCATTATTATTTTTGCTTTACACAATGAACATATTTTACATTTACCCACATCTGTCATTTCCTGCTTTCTTCACTCCTTTGTGTAGATCCAAGTTTCTACCTGATATCATTTTCCTTCTCCTAAAGAATTTCCTTTAATGTTTCTTATAGAGCAAGTCTGCTGGCAACAAATTCTACTACTTTTAGCTGGCATTTAAAAAAAATCTTTATTTCATCTTCATTTTTGAAAGGTATTTTCACTGCGAATATAATTCTAGGTTAATAGGTTTTTGGAGTTTTCTCCTTTCAGCATTTAAAGATGTTTCATTGTCTTCCAGCTTGCATAGTTTCTGATGAGAAGTCTGCTGTCATTGTTATCTTTGTTCCTGGGTACATAATGTCTTTTCTTAATTTTCCTCTGACTGCTTTTAAGATTTTATCTTTATCGCTGGCTTTCAGCAATTTGAATGTAATGCTCCCTGTTGTGATTTTATTTTTATTTATCATGCTTGTGGTTCCTTGAGCTTCTTTGATCTGGGTTTATAGCTGTCATCAAATTTGGAAAATATTTGCCCATTATTTTTTCAAAATGTGTTTTCTACCCCCACATCCCCTTTCGTGACTCCAGTGTTATGTCTGTTGGACTGCTTGACATTGTCCCATAGGTCAATGATACTGGTTTTTATCTCACTCTTTTTTTCTCTCTGTGCTTCGTTTGAGATAGTTTCTAAAGTGGTGTCTTCAAGTTCACTCATCTTTTCTTTTGCAGTATCTAATTAGCTTTTCATCCTATCTGGTAACATTTTCATTTCAAACACTATATTTTTCCTCCCTTGGGAGTTCTGTTTGAGTCTTCTTATCTTCAATTTATTTCCTCATTATATTCATGCTTTTCTCTAAATTGTTGGGCATATTTGTAAGAATGATTTTAGTATCTGTTATTTCCAGATGTATTTTCATTGATTGCTTTTTCTCCTAGTGTTCTATAAGTGAGCAGATCTGTGCAAACCTACCCCCAAAGGCCAAGGAAGCTGAGAACCCAAAGAAAGAGGCTGACAAATCCAGTTTATAAGAAAGAAAAATTGAATAGGGACTTATGAACAGAAGCCATGTTTCAGATGGTGGTAAGACAAGATGGTGGATCCCCACACTGTTACCCTACCCCAGACCCAGGGTTTATATACCATAGGGAAGGAGTGTATAAGACAGTTGAAGTCAACTCCTCAGGGAAAGGCAAGAAGGCTGTGTTAGTCTGCCTGAGAGAAGAATTTATGATCAAGGTTGTTTTGACCCATGGGCAACATGTATGATAACAGTAGATAAAGTAGAAATCTTAGAGGCATCCCCAGAACAGGATTAATCAGAAGTCAACATGGCAGATTAGCATCCAAGATGGAGTTGCTTTAGCCTCCACATCTAATTATGGGTAACATATTTCTAATTCTGTGTATTTCTAGTCATTCTTGATTAGATGCTGGATAATGCAAATTTACATCATTGAGTGCTTGATTTTATTGCATTCCATTAAAGAGGGGTTGCATTTTGTCCTGGAGGTCATTAAAAGACAAGTATAATCTTTTTAAAACTTGTTTTCAAGCTCTTAAAAAAATGGGACTACAGTAACCTTCGCTCTAGAGCTAGTTTAGCCCCACCAGTGAAATATGACCCTTCTAGAATCTTTCATCAAATATATAAATGCCTCATACATTAAGCAATGTCTCTCCATCCTGGTTAGTAGAACCTCAAATGATTCCCCAACCTGTGTGAACTCCAAGAATGTTTTTATCTTACTTCTCCCAAGTAATTGTCCTTTCCCTGGATTTTTTTTTTTTAGTTAGCTACACGGGAACTCAAGAGAGCTCTATGCATGTTTCTGAAACTTTCTCTGTAAACATATTTCCACTACATGCAAACCCTAGCTGCCTCAACCTCCTGAATTATCTTCTTTGTCTCCTCAACAGACTGAAGTCTAGAAAGAAACATCAGGAGTAAGGATATGTTCTACCTGTGCAGCTCCTGTACAATAATGAGGACTGGACCATCTTAGGATCATACCTGTCTTCTGAAGGATATGTGGTTTGATCATCTAGCTACAATAATGTAATGCAATGGAAAGAATCACGGATCAGGAGTCTAGTTTTGCCTCCACACTGTCTGTAATGGCATTTTTTGTGCTTGTCTGCCCCCGATCCTTTCCCCTCTTCTGATTACAGCACTCACCTTCCTTTGGAGAACTGCTCCTCCCCAATTCCATATGGTTCTTTGTCAGCTGCCAGTCACAGTGCCCTCCAGACCACAGGGATGAGTATGTGATTCAAGCCTATCCATTCAGAGCTCTTCATCCCCTTGCCTCAGTTACTGGTTCAGGAATGAATACACTATCCAAATTGGGCCAATGACAACCCTTTCTTAAGATTTTTAGATGAATGCTAGGAAATAACATATTTTTCCAGGGGCATCACTAGGCTAGATTGATATAAGCTCATAGCTTTCTGCCACCAGATCTACCATCTACTCTTCACCCATCTCTTCAGTAGAAGACATCAAGGTAGAAGGCCTGAGCAGCAGGGCAGAGAGAGTGACAGGTGATGTGTTCTTGGAGTCTCTAAGGTCAGCTCTATCTCTGCACTTCCTGCTTATGTGAACCAATAAATTTCCTTTCCTACTTGTTGGAGTTGGTTTTCTGTCACTTTCAACCAAAAAACTCTGACTGTTTACTTCCTGTTTCTGGGTCTTAGTCCAAATGTCTTCAAAGTGCACTGTATATACTCCAAGGAGTGCACACACAAAATGATGCACTGGTATGTGGGAAAAATATAAGACCTCCTATTTATGACAGTAGACATTTTCTGATGGAAAAGGGTACATCAAAATGGCAGAATAGCAACAACATGAAGACTAGACTTCATCCTCCAGAGAGGAGGGCCAGGGTCTGATTCATGTTTATCTCTCCCAGCAGTGAGCACAGGGCCTGGCTCATAGATGATATCAAGTAAAAAATTATGGGACATGTGAATGAGTAAATATGAAAAGACAAGGATGTTTAGATAAGTGCCTATAGTGGGGTATAGGGTGCACAGCACATGGAAGATGAAGAGCAAGTGATAGGAGTTTTGTTAAGGGAAGGCACAGAACCTTTTTTTTTTTTTTTTTTTTTGAGATGGAGTCTCTCTCTGTTGCCCAGGCTGGAGTGCAGTGGCGCCATCTCAGCTTACTGCAACTTCCATCTCCTGGAGTCAAGAGATTCTCCTGCCTCAGTCTCCCGAGTAGCTGGGATTATAGGCATGTGATTCCACATGGTTAATTTTTGTATTTTAATTTTGTATTTAAATTTTAATTTTGTATTTTAATGGGGTTTCACCATGTTGGTTAGGCTGGTCTTGAACTCCTGACCTCATGTGATCCGCCTGCCTCAGCCTCCCAAAGTGCTGGGATTACAGGTGTGAGCCACCGTACCCGGCCTCACAGAACTCTTTAAGCAGGGAGATTTTTGTGCTGAGGCTGGGTTTGAAGGGCTCTTTGTCTGCAGCAGAAAGACTGAGCAGTGACATTTGTTAGGGGTCTATGTCAAATAGTCAAAGTATGAGATGATGGAGACTTAGTGGATGAGGAAGGAGGCTGATGCAGGAGAGATTTCAGAGGCAGAATTACCTTGGTGACTGGATGTTCGGTTGGCAAAACAATGGGGCAGGGGAAGTGTTTGGTTGGAAAGGGAGATGAGGGTGTCAGGGCAGAGTTGAATCAATGAGAACCCAAGAGTTTCCACCTTGGATGCCTAGGACAGAAATTCCTGTGTGAGAAGGTTTGGAGGAAGCATGAGTTCAGTTGATGGCCTCTTGTGTTTTGGAGTTGAGATATCCAGGTGAGTGTGTCTCATAGGCCATGGGATTTGTCAAGGATGGAGACAAAAGTTTGGGAGTCATCAGGGAGGAGATAATGTTAAAACAATGAGTCTGGTTACAGATGAGAAGGCCAAGGAATAAACCCAAGGCACATTCAAGGGGTAGGGTCAACACTGCCAAACTGCACTACTCCAGAGAGTATCTGGAATCTAGAGACTATGCGGGCTCTCTGTGCATACACACACCGCCCTGGCAGCAGAGGCCCTGGGTGGGCCCCTAGGAAGACGCACATAGAATGATCAGAGAGGTTAGAAGAGTCCAGGAAGAGAGTGGAGTTCTGGAAGCCAAAAGACTGAGTCTCAACAAAGCCAAATGCCACAAGCAGGTGAAGAATATGGACTAGGAATGGGTAGATAGCAAGTAAATACAAGGTAAACTCGGCCACCCGCTAGCTGGGATTTTTGTTTGTTTGTTTGTTTGTTTGTTTTGTTTTGTTTGAGATGGAGTCTCACTCTGTCGCCTGGGCTGGAGTGCAGTGGCACCATCTCAGCTCACGGCAACCTCGGCCTTCCAGGTTCAAGCAATTCTCCTGCCTCAGCTTCCTGAGTAGCTGGGATTATAGGTGCCCACCACTACGCCCAGCTAATTTTTTGTATTTCTAGTAGAGACGGGGTTTCACCATGTTGGCCAGGCTGGTCTTGAACTCCTGACCTTGTGATTCACCTGCCTCAGCCTCCCAAAGTGCTGGGATTACAGGCGTGAGCCACTGCACCCAGCTTAGCTGGGATTTTTAAGCAAGTTACCCAGCCTCAGCTACCTCCTAGAGTAGTGGAGGGTAAAGCAGTTAATCCCCTAGGTGTTTAGGAAATCCTGGTGCCTGCTTTTGTTGGCTATGATTATTCTCTCTTCACCTTCTTTAAGCTTCCTTGACTGCGTCTGACTGTGCAGATCATCCTCACCTTAGCCCTTCCCCTCAGCCTCCCTCCCAGGCAACTGACTTGACTGGCAAGCCCACTGAGGACTTAGGGGTGCCCCTGAGTATCTGGATCAGACCCGCATTTCCCTAATCTCCTCTCCTTCAGCATTCTGAGAACAGAAATGGCCTGGGGAGATCAGAGGGGAGCAGGAAGTCCCCAAAGCCCAGGGTGGTCCTTGTCCACTTTTGGACACAAATCTGAGTGGGTGGGGCTTAACCTAAGCCACACTCTCTAGCAAGCACTGCCCCTCCCTCAGCCTTCCCACTTGGCCTGAATCTCCCGGGGGTGCAGGGGGAATGAGGACTAGCACTGTGCCATCCTTGGGGCCTAAACTCCTTTGGGACCAAAGCTCACCAAAAGCCTCCACAGAACAGGAGAAGCAGACAGCACCCCTATTTGGAGAGGACATTGAGGAAGAGTCTCAAAATCCTGACAACCCCTATCCCCGACCCCACCCCAGGTCCTTGTGCCTCAGGAGACTCCCGTTTGTTCTCTTCGGGGCTGGGGAGTTCAGTCGGCTGGGGGAGAGGGAGGGGTGACGGCGTGGGAGCCACAAAGGGGCGCGCTGTGTGGCCTCCAGGCCGCTGGCTTTTGAAGGCCGATTTGCTCTGGCTGAGCCAGAGGAAGCAAATGCTAATTTCCTCCTGGATGGGGTCCATAGCCCTTCCTCCCATGTCGAAGGGGAGGGAGAGCGGGAGACTGGACACGCTTTGGCCCTGGAACTGCCACTGTCCTCCACCTCCCCCAGGCCCCTCACACTTTCTGGGACTCCAGTGACCACCCCACAACTCACAGAAAGTAGATCTATCCAGTATGCAACAGATCCTCACTTTGCCTCTCTTTTCCGGAAGAGAAAAAGAGAGGACTAAGCTAGCTGTTGGGCAACCAAAGTTAAGGGCAGCCAGGCCATGAGGCCGCCACACCCACTGCCATGGGGGCAGGAGTGGAAGACCTGGAGGCACAGCCTTGCCTGGAGCAGCTTTTGAACAGCTGCAGGAGAGAAGTGTTCCCTTTTCAATCCTCTTCCTCCTGGATTAGACCTGGGAGAAATCTGGATTGCAATCATTTGCTAACCCCACCACCCCACCACTCCCACCCTCCACTCCAGAGAGCCCAAGAGGCTTTCAGCTCCCTGAGGTTCAACAACATTGGGTTATTTGAATTGTATTTCTGTTTAGAATTAGCTTCTACTTTTTCTATTTGCAGTTAGGATATAAACTTCCAAAATACTAAGCTTAAATAATACACTTTAAATAAATGTTTTAAAAAGGAATTAATAGTTTAGGTGGATGCAACAAAAGTAAAAAAGTGTATAATGAGTCTTTGATGACTCAGGTCAGGGAAACGTTAGTCTGATGAGGCAGAGAGACCAGGGCTGGGGCATCTTATGCACCACTCAGGTTGTTCCACAGGGAGGAAGCCTGATTGCCTGGAGCTCTCAGAGACCTGGAATTTCCAGGCAGACCCTCTGACCCATTGGAAATCAGTTAAAAGCCCCCCATTTCCATCTCCCTGCCTGCATGGAGGAGGCCATGTCCTGGAGGCCTGAGGGCTTTGTTCCTTTCCTGGTCTGGGTGGGAGCCTCCCTATACACACACACACACACACACACACACACACACACACACACACACAGTCCCCTTCTTCCTTCCCTCTCCCCCTCTTCTCCTCCCCTTCTTTTTCCAGGCTGTGAGGCCCCTTCAGGAGCCTCTTTGTGAAGTAATTGGATTTCTCCCCTTGTTAGCTTGCAATGAAAATGTCATCTATTCCAGACCACCGCCAGGGAGGAGCCAAGCCCCCCATTCAGCAAGCAGGGCCCAGTGCTGTGAAGCTATTCAGGCTTCCCAGCCTCCCAGTAGGGCAGCTGCAGCTTGGCCTGTCTTCTCTGACAATGCTGCCCTTCCCTCCCCACCTACCAGTGTGCCCAGCCCAGGAGTGGCCCTGACAAGGCTAGGGCTGGGTGGCTGGATTCTGAGGCTGCTAGTAGTCCCCTTGGACTGCAGTTGTCACCACACCTTATCTCAGCAAATAAACAGTGGAGGAATTTGAGTTTAAGAGCATCCCTCCAAATGTTCTTTGGGCATTGGGCACAGGGATGGGGTCAGGAAGGGGAGGAAGGAGACTTTTCATCATGGGGAAGTTCCAAGACATTAGGGGTACTTGAAAAGCAGACCGAGATAGACTATAAAGGGCTGGTGCTGGGGCAGGAGAAAGGATGCCTTGACCCCACTTCAGAATCACTGTTCGTGGTACAGACCAAATCAGAAACCATCTTGGCACTGTCCATACTTAGCTTGAACCACAGGTGAATGCATTCTTCTGGTCCTTGGGGTTCCTAGTATTCAGACATCTTCCAGAGTCCTTCCTCGTGGCCTTCTAGGCAAAGCAAAGAAATGGGGGGAAATGGGATGGAAAGGCAGTGATGTGTATGTCCAACCATGAAAGACTTGCCCTCAAGGGAGAAAGATAAATAACCCACCCCTACCCCCACTATTCAAATGTGGAAACTTTGGTCCAGAGAGGTTGAATATTTACTCAAAATTGCACAGCTGATAATGGCCAAGACTTTCAAACCCAGGTCTGTCTCATTCCAAAGCCTGTGTATCTTAATTGTTAGGCTTACTGCTCGATATGGCTTGGCTGTGTCTCCACCCAAATCTCATCTTGAATTGTAGTTCCCATAATCCCCACATGACATGGGAGGGACCCAGTGGGAGGTAATTGAATCATGGGGGCAGTTACTTCCATGCTGTTCTCATGATAGTGAGCTCTCGTGAGATCTGATGGTTTTATGAGGGGCTGCCCCCAACAATGGCCCCTTTGCTCATTCTTCTCCTTCCTGCTGCCAGGTGAAAAATGATGTATTTGCTTCCCCTTCCATCATGATTGTAAGTTTCCTGAGGCCTCCCCAGCCCTGCAGAACTGTGAGTCAATTAAACCTCTTTCCTTCATAAATTACCCAGTGTCAGATATGTCTTTATTAGCAGCATGAGAACAAACTAATACAGTAAATTGGTACCAGGAGTGACATACTAGTATAAATATACCCCAAAACATGGAAGCAACTTTGGAACTAGGTAACAGGCAGAGGTTGGAACAGTCTGGAAGGCTCAGAAGAAGACAGGGAAATGTGGGAAAGTTTGGAACTTCCTAGAGACCTGTTGAATGACTTTGACCAAAATGCCAATAGTGATGTGAATAATGAAGTCCAGGCTGAGGTGGTCTCAGATGGAGATAAGGAATTTGTTGGAAACTGGAGTAAAGGCCACCCTTGCTATGCAAGGAGACTGGTGGCATTTTGCCCCTGCCTTAGAGATCTGTGGAACTTTGAATATGACAGAGATAATTTAGGGTATCTGGCAGAAGAAATTTCTAAGCACCAAAGTGTTCAACAGGAAGCAGAGCATAAAAGTTTAGAAAATTTGCAGCCTGAAAATGAGATAGAAAAGAAAACCCCATTTTCTAGGGAGAAATTCAAGCCCATTGAAGAAATTTGCATAAGTAACGAGAAACTGAATGTTAATCACCAAGACAATGGGAAAAATGTCTCCAGGGAATGTCTTCATGAATGTCTGCATGTGAATGTTTTCACAGCAGCCCCTCCCATCACAGGCCCAGAGGCTTAGGAGGGAAAAATGGTTTTGGGGGCCAGTGCATCCCTGCTGCTTCAGTTTCAGTCATGGCTAAAAGGGGCCAGTGTGTAGCTTAGGCCATTGCTTCAGAAGATGCAAGTCCCAAGCTTTGGCAGCTTACAGGTGTTGAGCCTGCAGGTACACAGAGGTCAAGAACTGAGGTTTGGGAACCTCCACCTAAATTTGAGAGGATTTATGGAAATGCCTGGATGTCCAGGCAAAAGTCTGCTACAGGAGTGAAGGCCTCATGGAGAACCTCTGCTAGAGCACTGAGGAAGGGAAATGTGGGGATGGAGCCCCTGCATGGAGTCCCCACTGGGGCACTCCCTGGTGGAGCTGTGAGAAGAGGGCCATCATCCTCCAGACCCCAGAATGGTAGATCCACTAACAGCTTGCATTGTGCACATGGAAGAGCCACAGACACTCAACACCGGCCCATGAAAGCAGTCATGAAGGGAACTGCACTCCACAAAGCCACAGAGGTGGAGTTGCCCAAGGCTGTGGGAGCCCACCTCTTGCATCAGCATGACCTGGATGTGAAACATGGAGTCAAAGGAGATCATTTTGGAACTTTAAGTTTCAATGACTGCCCTATTGGATTCCAGACTTGCATGCAGCTCCTTTGTTTTGGCCAATTTCTCCCATATGGAATGGGTGTATTTACCAAATGCCTGTACCTCCATTGTATATAGGAAGCAACTACTTGCTTTTGATTTTATAGGCTCATAGGTAGAAGGGACTTGTCTTGTCTCAGATGAGACTTTGGACTTGGACTTTTGAGTTAATGCTGGAATGAGTTAAGACTTTGGGAAACCATTGGAAAGGCATGATCATGTTTTCAAATGCAAAGATAGGAGGTTTGGGAGGGGCCAGGGGCAAAATCATATGGTTTGGCTGTGTCCACACCCAAATCTCATCTTGAATTGTAGTTCCAATAATCCCCATGTGTCATGGGAGGGACCTGGTGGGAGGTGATTGAATCATAGTTACCTCCATGCTGTTCTCGTGATAGTAAGTGAGCTCTCACAAGATCTGATGGTTTTCTCATGTTCTCAGTCATAGGTGGGAATTGAATGATGAGAACCCTTGGACACAGGGAGGGGAACATCACACACTGGGGCCTGTTGTGGGGTGGGGGGAGGGGGGAGGGATAGCATTAGGAGATATACCTAATGTAAATGAGTTAATGAGTACAGCACACCAACATGGCACATGTATACATATGTAACAAACCTGCATGTTGTGCATATGTATCCTAGAACTTAAAGTATAATTTAAAAACAAAAACTTAAAAAAAAAAGATCTGATGGTTTTATAACAGGCATCACCCAACACTGGCCCCCTTTGCTCATTCTTCTCTTTCCTNTTGAATTGTAGTTCCAATAATCCCCATGTGTCATGGGAGGGACCTGGTGGGAGGTGATTGAATCATAGTTACCTCCATGCTGTTCTCGTGATAGTAAGTGAGCTCTCACAAGATCTGATGGTTTTCTCATGTTCTCAGTCATAGGTGGGAATTGAATGATGAGAACCCTTGGACACAGGGAGGGGAACATCACACACTGGGGCCTGTTGTGGGGTGGGGGGAGGGGGGAGGGATAGCATTAGGAGATATACCTAATGTAAATGAGTTAATGAGTACAGCACACCAACATGGCACATGTATACATATGTAACAAACCTGCATGTTGTGCATATGTATCCTAGAACTTAAAGTATAATTTAAAACAAAACTTAAAAAAAAAAGATCTGATGGTTTTATAACAGGCATCACCCAACACTGGCCCCCTTTGCTCATTCTTCTCTTTCCTGCTGTCATGTGAAGAAGGATGTGTTTGCTTCCCCTTCCATCATGATTGTAAGTTTTCTAAAGCCTCCCCAGCCCTGCAGAACTGTGAGTCAATTAAGTCTCTTTCCTTTATAAGTTACCCAGTGTTGGGTATGTCTTTATTAGCAGCATGAGAATGGACTAATACACTGCTTAAAAAGAAAATGCAATTTTGGATGGCATTGACATTTAAAATGAGGGCCAGGAGAGTTCCCACATGTCTTTGCTCTGGTCACAGCCCAGTTAAAGAGCAAAGGCACAAATCCATGTCTGTGCAGAACTGAGGACTCAAGGGAACTCCTTCTTCATCTGTGCACAGCTGAGGAGCCACCACTGCACAGATGGAATTCAGCTCCCCAGAGCATGGAGGAATGGGGCAGGAAGTTACCAGGAGATAGGTGGGACTCAGCACAAGGAAGAAATTTCTGAAGAAAGATGTAGTGTGTTATTGTAGTTGGAAGCAGGGGCTGTGAGTGAAGACTGGACTATAACTGCTGGGATTCAAAACCACTTTACTTAAGAGTGCCACTGGAACCTTGAAGCCAACTAATCTTATCTCCTGGTCCTCTCACCACCAGAGCACAACTGCAAGCCTCTGCCTCCCCTGGCCTCTCTTGGTCTGCCCTCCTCCACCTCTAACTTACCCTCCTCCCACTGAAACCCCCAAACCCTTCCTGTATATTCTCTCCAGTATGAACTGCCCCCAGTGATCCGTCATGGTCACAGTCTGATTGACATGGCAATATCCCCATATTTACAAGAACAGCAGCCCCTGTATCACACTGACTCCTTCCCCTCCATCTGCCATCATTTTGGGAAACTTTCGCATCCTGAGGAAAATTCACCTGGTACCTCTGTTCCTCAGTCTGGGGACGTTCTCCTTTACTTCATTTCAGCAGCCCACACCCTGGAGGCTGGCACCACCCGGGGCCATCCACTCTGATGTTGCAAATGCTGGAGACTTCCTACCAGCTGCAGCCTCCTGGCCCCACAGTTCTCCTCCTGAACTCAGGACACATCCCCATTGACCTCCCTCACCTTCTCCAAGACCTTGCCCCTCCCTCCTGGTCACACTGCTTTCCCTACAGAGCCCAGATCCCAAAGTCCATTCCCTGAACATCTCTAACCACGTGCCCTGATCCCCAGACCCCATCTCAGAGAGTCCACCTTGTAGCAGCTCTGCCCTACAGCATGTGAGCATGTTGGGGTAATTCCTCCATAGAATAGACACAAAGACTTCACTCTCAGCCAGGCCTCCAGCACCACTTACGGCAGCCGGCTTCCCCTTCCCCTCAGTGAGAATTGAAAACTTCAGGTGCCACATTCAACCCTCCCACCACATTTTGTCACTGGGGACCTCACCTCGTAATTCATGGAGAAAAAAATAGAAGTTTTCTGATTGAAATCCCCTCACTTTCATGCCCCCTTGCCTACAAGTGGTGGCCAAATGACTATTTCCCAATACCCATCATCCTCCTCTTTTTCATCTTGGGAGGATTTTGAGCTGTGCATGGGCACCAAAATAAAGACTACATTTGGCCGGGCATGGTGGCTCATGCCTGTAATCCCAGCCCTTTTTTTTTTTTTTTTTTTTTTTTTTGAGACAGAGTCTCACTCTGTCGCCCAGGTTGGAGTGCAGTGGCACGATCTCGGCTCACTGTCAGCTCCGCCTCCCGGGTTCATGCCATTCTCCTGCCTCAGCCTCCTGAGTAGCCAGGACTACAGGTGCCTGCCACCATTCCTGGCTAATTTAAAAAAAAAAATTTTTTTTGTAGAGATGGAGTTTCACCATGTTGGCCAGAATGGTCCAGATCTCCTGACCTCGTGATCCACCTGCCTTGGCACTTTGAGGGGCCGAGGCAGGCAGATCACTTGAGATCAGGAGTTCAAGACCAGCCTGGCCAACATGGTGAAACCCCATCTCTACTAAATATACAAAAAATAACTGGGCATCATGGTGCACGCCTGTAATCCCAGCTATTCAGGTGGCTATGGCAGCCTGGGTGACAGTGAGACTCTGTCTCAAAAAGAAAAAAAAAGACTACATTTTCCAGCATCCCCCTGCAGCAAAGTGTGGCTGAGGGCTAAGCTCTAGCCTATTTGAGACAAGTAAAAGTGATCTTTGTGTTTCTGGGTCTTTTCCTTAAAAGGAGGATGTTGTACACTCTTTCCCATCTTCTTGCTAGCTGGAACATGAACATAATGGCTGGAGCAGGAGCAGCTGTATTGGTCTTGAGGTAAATCTAGAGACAGGTTATTCCTTTGGGAGCAACATAATAGAAGGAATCTGAGCTCCTCTCCCCGTAGAATCAGCCCCAAACTAATTTCTGGAGACTTCTTCAGCATGAGAGAGACACTGTCTGGTTTCAGCCCTGTTCCTTTTCCTTTTCCTTTGAATTTTCTATTCCTTAATCCTGCAGGGGCTGGACCTTCTTCTTCTTCCTTTTTTTTTTTTTTTTTTGTTATATGAATGAGTTCTTTAGTGTTTAGTGGTAGTTTCTGAGATTTTGGTGTAGACATGGCCTGAGCAGTGCATACTGTACCCAGTGTGTAGTCTTTTATCCCTCACCCCCTCCCACCCTTCCCCCCAAGTCCCCAAAGTCCATTACATCATTCTTACGCCTTTGTGCCCTCATAGCTTATCTCCAACCTATAAGTGAGAACATATAATATTTGGTTTTCCATTCCATCTCACAGAGGCCTTCAAGCCCCCAGGCCTGGCTCCTACTCTATGAACTGCCCTCCGTCTCCAAGGGACTGTCCTTGCTAATGTCACCAAGGACCTCTATGAACTAAATTTAGGACTTTTCAGCCTTCATTTGACTCACAGTCTCTTCAATATTGGAGGCTCCCCCTGCCTTGCTCTTCTCTAGCTATCTCCCTTCATTGGGAATCTCTCTTTTCCTTCTTTCGTGTCTTCACACTCTCTCTGACTAGTCCTCCCTCAAGCTTCTCACCAGGAATGGCTTCCTTTTTCCTCATACTGCACACTACTGCAGGGTAAGTTAATCTAGCTCTTTGCAGGGAGCTGTGGACAGAGCTTGGACACACAGGCTGGGGCATCTACACGTGCATGCAAGCTCTCAACACACAGGAAGGAACTGGAGGTGGGAAAATAACTCTCAGGCTGGTCATGATCTCTCAAACCAGAATTCCTTTCATGCCAGCTGCTTATGGAGCCTCTAATCAATCATCGTAAAGGTCATGAGTGACCTCACTGAGTGCTGACTGAGCCAGGCTGGGCATTGCACTTTACGTGGATTATCACCCTCCATGGAGTCCCACACTCCTGTGACGCAGGTGCTGTTACTTCCCCTCAAGGCATCAAGAAGTTAAGGGACTACCCAAGGCCACTGTAGCTAGTAAGTGGGGATGGTGGGATTCACACCCAGGAGTCTGGCTCCAGAACTGAGGTCTAAAACCACTCAACATCTTCAAACAAACCTCCTGCTCCTCTGTCAGCCCTCTATATATCAGAGGTGCCACTACTCACGCCCTCAGAAAAGCCAGGGTCCTGGGAGGAAGGGTCCTCACCTCTCAGACAGGGTCCTCACCTCTCACCTCCTTCTCCAACCCATATTCAGCCATCACCAAACCAGGCAAACCCTATATCAGTAACTTTCAAATCCATTCCTCTTAGGGAATGAATTGTGTGTCCCCCCTCCACTCCTGTGTTGAAGCTCTAACACTCACTGTGATGGTATTTGGTTGAAGCTCTAACACTCACTGTGACGGTATTTGGTTGAAGCTCTAACACTCACTGTGGTGGTATTTGGTGGTGGGGCCTCTGGAAGGTGATTAGGTTGAGATGAGGTCATGAAGCTGGGGTCCTCACAATGGGATTAGTGCCCTTATAAGAAGAGACTCCAGGGCTTCCTCTCTACCCCATGAGGACAGAGTGAGAAGATGGCTGTCTGCAACTGGCCTGAGTGCCCTCACAAGAACTCAACCATGCAGGTCTTGATCTCAGACTTCCAGCCTCCAGAACTGTGAGAAATAAATGTCTGTTGCTTAAGGCCCCCAACCTATGGTATATTGTTATAGCAGCCTGAACTAAGCCAATGCCCAGTCCCCACCCTCAGGATCCACGCCACCACTTCCTTAGTTTGGGCCTCCATCAGATCATGCCAGGACTCTTTCCAGAGCTTCCTGTTATGGATTGAATCGCATTCTTCCCAGAAATTCATATGCTGGTGTCCTGACTTCTCAGAATCTCAGAATGTGTTCTTATTTGGAAATAGGGTCATTGCAGATGTAATGAGTTAGGATGAGGTCATAGTGGAGCAGGACAGGCCTCTAATCCAAGACGACTGGTGTCCTTATAAAAAGGGAAAATGCCATGTGAAGATTATAGATTTCTGCTGCCACAAGCCAACTACCTGAACCTAGGAGAGAGGGCTGGAGCAAGGGAGCCTGGCCCTGCCGACACCTTAATCTCAGATTTCAGGCCTCCATAATTGTGAGATGATCAGTTTCTGTTATTCTAAGCCACCCAGTTTTCAGCACAGATGGTCCCTGACTTATGATATTTCACTTAATGATTTTTCAACTTTATGATGTTGCAAATGCAATGCACATTCAGTAGAAATCATACTTCAAATATTATGTTTTGATCTTTTCCCAGGCCAGCCATACGTGGTGCCATACCTGGGAGGAAGGGTCCTCACCTCTCAGACAGGGTCTTTTCACGATGCCGCAGCCCAGCTCCCAGTCAGCCACATGGTCATGAGGGTGAACAACAGAGTCTCTGCAGTGTACTGTGTTGCCGGATGATTTTACCCAGCAGTAGGCTAATGTAAGTGTTCTGAGCACTTTTAAGATAGGGTAGGCTAAGCTATGATGTGCGGTAGGTTAGGCATATTCCATGCCTCTTTAGCTTCCAATATTTTTAATTTACCGTGGGTTTACAGAGGTGTGGCTTTATGGTAAGTAGAGGAGCAGCTGTGCTTTGTTACAGCAGCCCTAGGATGGGAATACACTCCCACTAGTCCCTCCGCCTCCTGCCTTGCTCTTCTCTATCTATCTCCTGACAGCTAGCAGAGGGATGGACAACACAGGCCTGACCAAGTCTCTCTCCTGCTCCAACATTCATTGGCAGCTCCCATTCTTCTCATGTCCAAGCTCCATGGCGTGACTTAGCCCCACCCAGGGCTCCAGCTCATCCCACGCTCTCTTCTTACACCTATGTCATGGTTGCTGCAGAGTCCTGAATGTACTGTGCTGCTTCTCACACCTTCAGTGTTTGCAACACTGCCCCACTCTGTAGTGCCCTCTCTGCCCCACTACAGTACATCCATGCCTTTTTTCAGGACAGCCCTTGTTGGTAACAGAGCCCCTTCCCCATGTCTTCTTCTGGCTGAACATCTCCCTTCAGGGCAAGAAGCCCTGGACCTAGGGGACGTGCCCACTGGGAGTCTGTCTCTTCTCTACATGACACACTTGGGTACCCATGGTCCCAGAATTCCCTGCCCATTTCCAGAGCCTCTGTGGATCTCTTCCCTGGGTCCATTCTTCAGAAGACAGACTGCTTGACCAATGTGTACTCCCCCAGGCTTGAGGGACAGTTCTTTGGGGAAGGTGAAAACAGACTGGACATGCAAGCTGGGGCCTCCACATACATGCATTCAGGGCTCCTCAATGGAGAGGAACTAGAAGTGGAAAAAGAAGTGAGGTGGCTTTGGGCTGGGAACTGGGGCCTGGAGCCAGCCTCAGGTCTTTATGAAGGCATCTTTGAGTAGGTAGGAGAATATTGCAAGTTTGATAGCTTGATTTATAACCCCTAACTATTTAGGCATGTGTTATCTGAGTCTCTGTTGGTGCTCTTGCCCTACAGCCTGGTCCTGCCTTTATTATAATTCTTAAAACCCACTGTTAAGGATTGAATTCCCAACTACCACTCCCCACCGCAACAAATTGATATGTTGAAACCCGAATCCCTAATGTGACTGTATTTGGAGACAGGGCCTTTAAGAAGTAATTAGGGTTAAATGAGGTCATAAGGGTGGGGCCCTAATCAAATAGGACTGGTGTTTTGTTTTGTTTTGTTTTGTTATTTTCCCCAAAATGTAGTTTCACTCTTCTTGCCAAGGCTGGAGTGCAGTGGCACGATCTTGGCTCACTGTAACTTCTGCTTCCTGGATTCAAGTGATTCTCGTGCCTCAGCCTCCCAAGTAGCTGGGATCACAGGTGTTGCCACCACGCCTGGCTAATTTTGTATTTTTAGTAGCGATGGAGTTTCACCATGTTGGTCAGGCTGGTCTCAAACTCCTGACCTCAAGTCATCCACCCACCTCATCCTCTCAATGTGTTTAGATTACAGGCACAAGCCACCACACCCAGCCAGGACTGGTGTTCTTGTAAGAAGAGAGAGACACCAGGAATGGGTGTGTACAGAGAAAAGGACACAGCAAGATGGTGGCTGTTTGCAAGTCAAGGAGAGAGACCTCAGGAGAAACCAACCCGCCAGCACCTTGATCTTAGACTTCCAGTCTCCAAAACTAGGAGAAAATAAATGTTTGTTGTTTAAGACCCCAATCTGATATTTTGAAATGGCAGCCCTAGCTGATGAATGCACCTACTGTACCATCTCTTTACCCCAGTAGGCTATGAAATCCTTGGGGACAGGCACCATTTCTTCATCCGTCTGTATCTCAATGCCTAGCATAGTGTCTGGTACCTGGTAGATGCCCAAAAAATACTATCTGAGGGAATGGCCAATGAGCATGCGTGACTCTTACATGACAATATAATGCTGGTCAGATGCTGGATCAGAACCTTGAGATGGCTCCCATGGAGTCATTCACATGCTCTAATTCACTCTTCTGCAGTCAGGGGCAAGAATTTTTATAATTGAGGTAGCAATTGATCTGGGGCTGGAGTCAGGAAGTGATAGGTTACAGTCAAATGTCAAATAGAACCTGTTCACTGAGTCCCCTTGGCCCAGTGCTTGATGACAGGATATCAAACATTTTTATTCCCAAAAAAGTGGCTTCCTCAATCCTGTACATGAATTGGTGGCAGTGGGATGAACTAAGTGACCTCTGGCCTTCCCTCCTACTAAGTAGGTTCAAGTTTGAAGATGTCCCATCGCTGCCATTTCTGAACTCCTTTGGATCTGGGTTTTAGGAACAGGCACAGGATTTGCCCCCACAACCCCTGACAGTGGGGGAGAGTTGGGAGAAAAATCTCTGCAGCTCTTCTTTGAGATGAAGGATGGACAGCAAACAGGCTCTCTATCCCGCAAAGCCATACATCCACCAAGCCTCACTCTGGACTGGGTTCACATCACTCTAGGGAGGATTTATGAGCATCTCCTGAATGTAAGGGCATGTATCAGACGAGAGTGAGGGCCAGGATACATAGAAATAAATGGAACCATAGCCTCTGGGAATTGGGTGTGGGTGCCAGGGGCAGAAAGCTGGCCCTAGACCCAGGAGGTGAAAATCTTCAAATCACACCAGATATTCTATTTCTTAGCTAGAATAATTTTATAAGGTGTTTATTATTTGGTTACTCCATGGTACCATTCATATAACAGAAATGGCATAAATGCTTGATTCTTTCCCTTTAATTACCAGGATCTAAGACAATGCATTTCTTCTCTGTCACCCTCCAAAAAAGACAAATTGGTTTGTGGGTTTTATTTTTTTAGTATAATTATGAACTCATGGGTTAAGCATTTGATAGATTTCAGTCCATTATAATTATTTTCCTCACTGAAGCTCACATTGTCCCATTTTGGCTACTGGGAGCCTCTTCAAGTTGACTCCTGGGTCCTTTTGACACAACCTTTGTGGCTTAAGAAGTTCCTCTCTATCTGGTATGACAAGATATTCCAGATTCATCTCACAATATCTCTCTAAAATCCTGGTTTATCTTTCATAGGAAAGGGTATTTCAGTGCTATAATCTGGGTCATAGGAACGCTCATTGCATTTGGGTGGTCATTATGCCCAGATGTTTTTGGTCAACAGAACTAGAAAATAGAAAAAAAATACATAAATATTTTAAGATAAAATACCTCAACAGTTCATACTGGGTTTTCCAACTCAAATTCAATATTAGAATTTGGGGTTTTGTTGTTTGTTTTCTGAGACAGAATCTCACCCTGTCACCCAACCTGGAGTGCACTGGCATGAACACAGCTCACTGCAGCCTCGAACTCCTGAGCCCAAGCAATCCTCCAACACTCAGCCTCCCAAGCAGCTAGGACCACAGGTGTGCACCACCATACCCTGCTTTTTTTTTTTTTTTTTTTTTTAGATACAGGGGCTCACTATGTTGCCCAGGCTGGTCTCAAACTCCTGGCCTCAGACAATCCTCCCACCTCAGCCTCCCAAAGTGCAGGGATTATAGGCATGAGCCCATATTTTACACTTGGCCCAATATTATATTATAGAGTTTTTATTTAACCTCTACTATATTAGATCTGTATCTTCTTTCTTCCATGCCAAGAGTTCTGGTTATCAATACACAGAGGATCAACTGACTAGAAATCTCATAAACACTCATTTGCTTTATTCCACATTGTACACACAGCAGTATCAGAGTAGTCATACTAATACTATCACCACCAATATGATTCCTGAAAATGTTTTAAAATATTTTTGATAAGCTGTTTCCTTCTCCTTGTGCCCCCATTATTTTGGGGATTGTACCATAATTACACAATCAGATCATATAACCATTACATTCTACAAGTATTTATATGTTAACATTCACCATCAGTCTTTACGCTGGTGTCTCACTACTCTTTCTGGTTGTCTGAAGCTCCTCTAGTAGATTCTACAGGAAGGGGCAATGGAAACAACATTCCCTGAGTTCGCACATGTTGGTAACAGTTTGTCTCTGCTTTTGTACTTAAAAGTCAGCTTTGCTGGATATAAAATCCCTGCTTTACACTTTCTTGCACTGAAGATTTTTTTTTTTATTTTATTTTATTTTTTTTTTTATTTTATTTTTTTTTTTT